>NW_024716296.1:382500-470000 GCF_018991925.1 Homarus americanus | reverse complement strand
TTTTCTTAATTTTTATTTTATTTTTCGTTTTTGTTCCTGGTTTTATTTGGTGCGTCTTCTAATGCGTCAATTTATTGTCTTTGCGTCTTGTTGATACGATGAGTCAGGTCAGAGAGGGTCAAAGGTCACACACACACACAGTGGCACCTTCACTTGTATAGTTTATGAGACTTAACCTTTCCCTCTAAAACTGCCGACCTCCAAGTTGACCTCCCAGGGGCCATGACCTCCTGAGCTACAGTTACAGGTGTCATGGGGTAGATTGGTCACGTGATGGGGTGGGAGGGAGGGGAGGAGGGGTAGGGAAGGAGAGAGAGAGAGAGAGAGGTAGAGGGGGAGAAGTCGAACAGGTAGGGAAGGTTAGTAAGCAGCCTCCTCTTCCTCCTCTTTCTCCTCCTTCTTCTGCTCCTCCTCCTACTCCTCCTCTTCTCTGTACGTCGCACTATACACAAAGGTCCACCGTAATGCTCCTGTCACCCTCTTCTATCTTCCGCCTCTTCCATCATCATCATCATCCACCTCCTCTCTGCTTCCCTTCTCATTGTTCAAACCTCACGTGGGACGCAGCTCTTCTCTCTCTGTCTCTCCCCACTTCTCCACTCTCCTCTTCTACTGTGCTTCTTCCTCCATCATCGTCCAGCTCTCTCTTGCTTTCCTTTCAGTGGTTGGGTCCTCGTGGGTCGTGGCCGGGTCCTCGTGGGTCGTGGCCGGGTCCTCGTGGGTCGTGGCCGGGTCCTCGTGGGTCGTGGCCGGGTCCTCGTGGGTCGTGGCCGGATCCTCGTGGGTCGTGGCCAGTTCTCTCAAGCCATGTTTCCCTCACGTCTCACCCTGAGTTACTGTCGAGAACTTTGTCCCAGTTACTGTTATATTTCTCAATGACCTGAGTCTTTTACCCAAACAAGAAGTGTGTCTGGCAAGGGTTTATTTTACCTGTACAACAACCAAAGTAATTTTAATCTACACCTCATAATTTTGGGGGGTAATTAATTAGAAAAAAAATGAATCAAACAGAGACATTGTGGTGTTTCGTTTGGAATTGATGGTTCCTGTGTTTACAATTCTACTGTTGAGTTTAGATAAATGGCATCATCATCTAACATGAGTTTATTTATTTAACAAACATACCATCAGTGAACAGCTGTGTTATGCCAACTCCACCACCAGTCTTTGGGGTCCTTCAGCCACTGATGAATTACCGTCGCTGAAAGTTGTGAGCAAACCCCGAGAGGGAGCAGTACATCACCCTGGGGAAGACCTGCCAGGGTGGGGAGAAAGTCAAAACATCTTAACTTGGGTATACAGAACCAGACCAGACCAGTAGGAGAGAGTTAAAACAAAGTCAACATATATATCCTCTCGCTGTAAAGAAACCTCAACCAGCCACTATGCCGCCTGCCTCTTGTCTGTCCAGCTCATGGTAAAGAAAATGTGTTTGCCAGATGTGTTCGACGCTTGATTGGTAACCCTCACGTACTCTGTATCTCTCCAGGTCTATTGCTCCACTACACACACGATCATCCTAAACCTGTATTGATATCCAGCATTTTGTTCTATTTCTCTATATTGTCAGACACTCTACTCAAAACACAACTCCTTCAACAAGCAAATGGGAGAAATAGATTTTCTCTTAGACGCCAAATACTCCTGTCCATTTTGGCTTTCCCTCTCAGGTCGCACCACAGTTTTCAGTCACCCTCTTCTTCTCGGTGTGATAGGAAGACATCCACATTATTACTGAGAATCCAATGACTCTCTTTTCTCCTCTTAGACGTAAAAAAAACACAACAGACTTTTGCCTTTTAGAAATCTGAAGAGAAAAGCATACAATTATCTACCAATAAGAGCTAATGCCTATAACTTTTCCTTTCTTCACGACCTTCTCCTCTCTCTCTCTCTCTCATCGTCTTTGTTTACACATGTACCGCCAAACTAAGGATTATAATGTAGAGAACAAAAGAGAGAAAGAGAGAAAGAGAGAGAGAGAGAGAGAGAGAGAGAGAGAGAGAGAGAGAGAGAGAGAGAGAGAAAGTTCTACTCCAAATAAACTACATTCATGACCTGTATGCTCTTCCATTCTCCCCTTCCCGCCCTTCCTTCCATTTCTTTCCCTTCTTACTGTCCATCTCTCTTTCCTTACTTTTTTCCCATCATCTGTTCTCCCTGTTTCGCTTCTCTCTTCTTTCCCCATCCCCTTTCCTTGCTCTCCCCTCCCCTCCCCTCTCACCCCTCCCCTTCCCTCTCACCCCTCCCCTTCCCTCTCACCCCATTGGCTACCACACCCACTGCCTTTCCAACTACTTACCTCCCAGTTCACCTGGTAATTGACCTCTCACGTAAGCAGTACCTGCCCCTCCCTTCCTACCCTCACCCCCTCCCCCCCCAGACGCCATTACCTACCAGCAATAAAAAAAAAATCACTCACGTTTTTGCTAAATCTGAACACGTTAGTAGTAGTAGTAGTAGTAGTAGTAATAAAAGCAATAGTAGTAGAATATAAATATTATTACTATCATTACTAATATTATCATTATAACATCATCATTATCATTATCATCACTACCAACAGCATCATCAATAACAACTGGAAAGTCTAAAATATTCCCTAACTAACTTTCATCACGGCTCAACCTAGAAGAGTGAGTCCGCTTTCCAGGTCCAGTTGGGAAAAGCTTATGTCAACAGGCTGAGTTAACGTGGCTGGTGGTATGTGGGAACCTACACACACACACACACACACACACACACACACACTACCTAGTTCTAATGGACCCTAGTTCTAGTTAGCCCCATTTTTTAATAGAACCTAACCTAACCAATAGGCTCTCTCTCTCTCTCTCTCTCTCTCCTCTCTATACACACACACACATTCCATCGTGAAATCATTCAGTACAGAAATATTAATACCCGTATATTTTAACAACCATTAAATATCTTTTTGTACTTCCTTAAGTGTGTGTGTGTGTGTGTGTGTGTGTGTGTGTGTGTGTGTGTGTGTGTGTGTGTGTGTGTGTGTGTGTGTGTCTGTACGCCCTAACATTATATAACTAATTATGGTAGCTGTTTATACTCTTCGTGTCTGTGTAAACAATGTGTGGAGGTAAACACAGTCCAGCTTACAGTAATGTATGTTATGTAAGTGTTACGTTCGTTGTGCACCCGTGTGTGTATGTGAGTAAACACGTCTTGGTATATGTAATTGAACTACATACATACATACATACATACATACATACTTACATACATACATACTTACATGAACCTCTAAGTACAAACGAATACTTACATAAACACATTCACTCTGACGCACATCACGTTTCGTTGTACACATGAACTCTTTCAGACGCATAAGCGGGCACGAAACATGTACGCACCAGTAGACAGGTCTGTGTGTGTGTGTGTGTGTGTGTGTGTGTGTCTTCCGCCACTGCAGACTCACGGGAAACACAGCAGCACTAGTGACGACCATTACGACGAATACAGTGCCAATTGTACTGTTCTGTGGCACTGTAACTACCAGCCACCTGTGCCATTGTGCCTCTGTCAACTATATAGAATTTTTTTTACTTCCTATTTTTTTGTCTCTTAGTTTTCCTTTTTATTCGTTTTTTCTTTGTATATTTAATTATATTTTGTTATTTCTCTCTTGTATTTTTTTCCGGTTTATTTTTGTGGGTTTTTTTTCGTCTTTTGTTATTAATTTTCTCTTTTATTTTTTTCTAACTTTCTATTTCTCGTTAATATTCTTCTCTTATATATATTTCTCTTGTTTATTTATTTTTCTCTCTCTTTTTTTATTCCTTTCTATCTTTCTTTTCGCTTTCTCTAATTTTCTCTTCTTTCACTCTTTCTTTCTGCTTCTCTCTGTCTTCTTATCGTTATTTCTTCTCCTCTCCTGTCCTCCTTTACCCACTTTCTTTATCTGCTTTTACTTTCTCCCGTCCATTCTTCCTCTTGGAGTTTAATCGATTTGTAAATAATAGTATTAACTGACTTACTGGTTGACTGACTGACTGACTGTATACTGACTGACTGTATTACTGACTGACTGACTGACTGTTTTAATGACTGACTCACTGACAGAATGAATGATCAACTGACTGATAACGATAGATAAGATTAAATTTATATATTATGTATGTAAGTTAAGGATATGTGTGTGTGTGTGTGTGTGTGTGTGTGTGTGTGTGTGTGTGTGTGTGTGTGTGTGTGTGTGTGTGTGTCTTACCTATCATCTCCGCACTTACTGTCACTTTCTACGCCTGTCTTGTCCCACACACTCTATGATTTCCGTCTATTCTCGAGGTCTCTGTTTCCCCATCATCCGTCCAACACAAAAGCGAAAGAACGCGAAATTATCTTAAATCAACACTAATATAGATGCAAGTTTTCCTTTAGCTTCCCTTTAGCTTCCCTTTAGCTTCCCTTTAGCTTCCCTTTAGCTTCCCTTTAGCTTGTAACTGATCTTAATTATGACAAGTTGTACATCTGTTGATTTATTCTGGTTTTAAAGATGGTGGTTTAACTGATTGAGGACGATGGTTTAAACCCCTTTGAAGTTGGTGGTTTAATATTATAATGGTTTAAATTTTTTCAGGAAGATGGTTTAACTTTTTGAGGACGATGATTTAACCCTTTGAAGACGTTATTATATATACTTGTAAATCTTCTGACTGTGTTTAACTGTTGTTGTATCATGAACTGACTCCTCGTAACTGACTGGCAGGTGAGTGGTCAGGTGGTCAGTAGAAAGACTGTGTAAAGAAGCCAGAGACTACCCAAGGAGGTGAAACTGAGAGGCATGACTGGCTGACTGGGCTGACTGGCTGACTGGTTGGTTGATTGAGATATTGGTTGACTGTTTTGGTTAATTATATTAACTGATTGGGTGACTGAATTGGCTGACTGTATTGGTTGACTGGATAAACAGAGAGGATGAAAGAACTGGTGTAAAATTCATCTCTCTCTCTCTCTCTCTCTCTCTCTCTCTCTCTCTCTCTCTCTCTCTCTCTCTCTCTCAACACTTCCCTCCCCATCTGTGACTGTTACGCAATAGAGAGAAAGAAAGAGAGAGAGAGAGAGAGAGAGAGAGAGAGAGAGAGAGAGAGAGAGAGACGTAGAAAGCAGGTGTGTAGACTGATCACCGTGACTCACCTGAAGCTCATTAAGACAACACTACCATTGATGCCTGAACCTGAGAGCGGTGTGTCCTCTCACCTTTGTACCCCAGCCTCCTTCACCCTTTTCCACCCTTTTCCACCCTTTTCCACCCTTTTCCACCTTTTCTCTTCTTCCACTCTTCTCTTCTTCCACCCTTCTCTACTTCCTTCCGTCTCCTCCTCCACTAACGAGAGTGTTCTGAGGGTCTTGGTGTACAGGAGAGAGATTACAAGAACAAGGCTTAATATAACCCCTGGTGTTAAGGTCTGAGGTGTGGAGTGAAGAATAGGTCAAGAGTGATCGATCGTGGAGTGAAGAATAGGTCAAGAGTGATCGATCGTGGAGTGAAGAATAGGTCAAGAGTGATCGATCGTGGAGTGAAGAATAGGTCAAGAGTGATCGATCGTGGAGTGAAGAATAGGTCAAGAGTGATCGATCGTGGAGTGAAGAATAGGGTCAAGAGTGATCGATCGTGGAGTGAAGAATAGGTCAAGAGTGATCGATCGTGGAGTGAAGAATAGGGTCAAGAGTGATCGATCGTGGAGTGAAGAATAGGGTCAAGAGTGATCGAGTGTGTTCCTCCTATGTTCCATGTCAACAACGTGAGCTGGGCGTGGTTAGGCATGAAGGAGAAAGCCACTGTGTTAATTCCTTCAGGATCAATGTGAAGTGAATCTTGAATTAAGTGAAGTCTTACCGACACACACACACACACACACACACACACACACACAGACACACACACACACACACACACACACACACACACACACACACACACACACACACACACACACACACACACACACACACACACACACACACACACACACACACACACACACACACACACACACACACACACACACACAGACACACACACACAGACACACACACACACAGTATAGAACAACAGATTTAGCTGAAGTTATTCGTGGAATGTTGAACAATAGTTAGATAATGCAATGGTGGTGAAGGTTTGGTTATAAAGGGAGGTTGAAGGCCATATGTAGGGAAATAGTAGTAGTAGTAGTAGTAGTAGTAGTAGTAGTAGTAGTAATAGAGTAATAATTAGAGTAGCGTCATTATACAAAATATTATTATCATTATCATACTTACACACTGTATATAATTATATCAAAACACAAATTATACCTCTCACAAGTAACTCAAAAACCTCCTCCTCCTCCTCCTCCTCCTCCTCCTCCTCCTTCTCATCCTCTTCTTCCTCCTCCTCCTCTTCCTCCTCCTCCTCCTCCTCTTTCTTCCTCCTCCTTCTCCTCCACCTCCTCCTCCTCCTCCTCCTCCTCCTCCTCCTCCTCCTCCTCCTCCTTTCTTCTTCCTCCTCCTCCTCCTTCCTCCTCCTCCTCCTCCTCCTTCTTCCTCCTCCTCCTCCTCTTCTTCCTCCTCCTTCTCCTCCTTCTCCTCCACCTCCTCCTCCTCCTCCTCCTCCTCCTCCTCCTCCCTCCTCCTCCTCCTCCTCCTTGTTTACACTTTCACCAGGTAAGTCTCATGCTCTCCTGCAAAGATGAAAAAGCCTTATGTCACAGAGAGGAAAGTACACCTGCTTTCTGCTGTCGTGTGTTAGGGGAGACAAGGGGAGGGAGTAAGATGGGGAGAGATGGAGGGAAGAAGGGAGAGAGAGAGATAGATACAATACACCCAAAGCAACACACACACACACACACACACACACACACACACACACACACACACACACACACACACACACACACACACACACACACACACACACACACGTTGAACATTCTCCTAAAGTAAAACAATTTAACGCCGTAAAAGAACTCCAAAACATAACACACTATTAACTATATCCAGGTTCCCAAAGGCACCACAACTTCCGGTCACCTCACTCTTCCTTGTTTCACAACCTTAGCGACAGACGAGATGGTGAGCTGGTTTCAGAAAGTTATTATTTTGTTTTCTTCTTTCTTAAATATCAGTATTTCAGTACAGGTAGCTTATAATTTTTAGCCTTGATACATATAAGTGGAGTAATTTGTATTTAGTGATATATTTAAACGATTGACGAAGGATAATAATAATAATAATAATAACAATAATAATAATAATAATAATAATAATAATAATAATAATAATAATAATAATAATAATAATAATAATAATAATAACAATAATAATAATAATAATAATAATAATAATAATAATAACAAGACGAGAGAGGGGGTCATTTAACGAGGTATTTCAACACACAGTACACAAGTGAGACTGACTGACAGTAAACACATTAAGTTATTATTGACGAGTTGATGGTAATTTCTACAATGGCTGGAATGCGACTGTTCTTTTAGCAATCAGTAGGTGGTCTAATGGGCTGGATGTGGGTGTAGTGTCGAACAGCAATAGATAGATAGATAGATAGACGGACGCACGGGCGGACGGACAGATAGATAGATAGATAGATAGATAGATAGATAGATAGACTACAGCGATGCCAGAGTAACATTACCTGGCTATTTTCACCTGTGTCGTGGCAGCTCACCTGAGTTTCCCTTGTGCACACACTTTACCTATGTGTGTGTGTGTGTGTGTGTGTGTGTGTGTGTGTGTGTGTGCGCAGGTAAACCAATGGAAAGGATCTAACAGGTGCAAACCAACGCATCATCAGAAAGTACACATACATTAAGAGATACACACACACACACACACACACAGACACACACACACACACACACACACACACACACACACACACACACACACTAACATGAAGCAACACAGCAATTTAACTTGACACTGTTCCGGGAGGTGACGTCAAGAGACCCCCGAGCACTCAACGTGTAGGCAAGAGTCAGACCAAACACACGACCATCTTCTTATACATTACAACACACTGTGACTCGAGTCGACGATTTACAAACTGTTTCAGGAATTAAAGTTTACGTGTGTAGAGCTGTTGAGTAAGACGTGAGGGAAGGCACTGATGTTGTTTTGAGAGGATCATATCATTGGTTAGGTTAGGTTAGGTTAGGTTAGACTGGGGTATCTCAGGACTTCGAGCCTAAGAGTGACTGGGCCACTGTTTGACCAGTCATCCTCAGTCCAGTCTCCTTGTTGGTTAGATTTCTAATCCAGGCATCACACGAGGATCAGCCAGTCATTACAATTTTCTCTTTAAGGAATGTAATATAACGTGTGCTGTAACTATAACTGATTACAGCAGTCCCCGTGTGCTGTGTGTGTGGGTTTGGTGGAGTGAGTACAGTTTTACGACAGATAGAAATATAGATGTTTTCTCAGTCGGTCAGTCAGTCAGTCAGTCAGTTAGTGCGACAATCAGTTAGTGTGTTAGTTTTTCAGTCAGTCAGTCAGTCAGTCAGTCAGTCAGTCAGTTGATCAGTCACAAAGTCAGTCAGTCAGTTAATTAGTCAATCAGTCAATCAGTTAATCAGTCAGTCATGTAAGAGTGGCGTTGCAAGCAGGTCATTACCACAGCCAGGAAGGATTATCCACACACACACACACACACACACACACACACACACACACACACACACACACACACACACACACACACACACACACACACACACACACACACACACACACCACACACACCCACACACGCACACACACACACACACACTCCTTGCTGACAGCTTCATGGTCTGTAATTATGATGGATATTAGTGAATGTTAAGTGAGGGTAATGTTTTGTGGATCATTCGTGGAGAACTGTCGATTATTTTAGATTATACCGAGACAGGGTGAAGATTCCTTATCTCCCTCTATCCTTCTCTTCGTCTCCCTCCCTCCTTTCCTCCCCTCTTTCATCCACCTTGGAATCACCCTGAATCTACCCTGCAGTCAAAAAAGAAAGGGAGGGAGGGGGTTGGGGGGAGGGGGGGATGTAGAAATAATTCGTATTATTAAGATATGGCGATAATTTTTTCAATAATTTCTGATAATTTTCTTTAGATTACAGTATGACAAGTGAAGGAGAGAGAGAGAGAGAGAGAGAGAGAGAGAGAGAGAGAGAGAGATTGTCAGAACGTTATGAGGTGGTAAGTTAGGCAGGTATAAGGAGGGTATGAGGGAGGTATGAGGGGATTATAAGGAGAGTATGAGGCGAGTGTAAGGAAGGGGTTGACCACTTTGTACCCTGCCCCTCCCCCCCCCCAAAAAAAAATGTGTCAAAACTCAACTTTTTCTGTGGTAATTGAATCACGTCATGAGGTCCTTAATTACCCCCAAATTAATTACTGATTAATGGTTCTGATGGCCGAAAACACTTGTTAAATTAGAGAGATAATGAGATAATTAGTGGCCTTACCTTCAACACCTGTTCTCACTTACCTGGCCAGGATATTATAAATTATTAGTTACATAATTATACAGACAGGTGTTACAGTGTGTGTGTGTGTGTGTGAGTGTGTGTGTGTGTGTGTGTGTGTGTGTGTGTGTGTGTGTGTGTGTGTGTGTGTGTGTGTGTATGTGTGTGTGTGTGTGTGTGTGTGTGTTTTCGTATATCTTACACATACATTTCAATCATTTACACATACACACATACACATACGTACATGTAATACACATATACACACACATAGACCCAGAAGCAATGTAAACAACTGGACCTCCCGACTACAACACCCTCCAAAATATACTGAACAGTCTCCAAGATTAACTCACCTCCAAACATATTACCATTAACCATACCAAGACCATGTCCTTCCTCCCTCCAACACTCTGAACCCAACACACAGGAGGGTGGGACACGACACGTAGGAATGTTCCTTTCCATTGAGAGACTTAGATGGGAGGGAGGGACCTTCCTTTCCATCTACAACACTGAAGGATTAGGGGAAGATCTCTCTCTCTCTCTCTCTCTCTCTCTCTCTCTCTCTCTCTCTCTCTCTCTCTCTCTCTCTCTCTTGCACACACACACACACACACACACACACACACCCAACTTTTCTGCGTCGCCGTGAAAGATTTCTAAGCAAGAATGCTTACGTCGTTTTCGTCAGCTGGTGGAGGTGGGGCGTCACGTCATGATGAGAGTCAGAGAGGCGCTGCTGACGGTGTTCATCTCGAGTAAAGGCGTCGTCAGCAGTGTCTCTTTACACTGGCTGAGTCTATAGGTTTCTGCCCCTTTGGTTTATTGTCTTTAAACTGGACTATGACAGCGTCCACACACCATATACGTAGAAAATATAATTAGTTTCATTGTGTTTCTTTCAATAGGTTTCCCAGCTTATGACTCCTCTATAAAAGGCTTCCCAATTAGTTCCCAATTAGTTGTTATCGATCATTTTGTATTCCAGTAAATTTGAGGTGATCGATAATTATTTTACAAACAGTAAACTATATATCAACCTCGTATAAATGCAAATTAATCACAAGTATATATATATATAAAATATTTATTTCAAGAGGTAGATATTCTTATCATTAAAATATAAACTATTGGTCACTTAATTATAAACCTTTTTGACCATAACATATTAACTTTTATCACTAATACTAAAAAATTAACAAAGTTTACATATAATTAAACATTTTCTAAGTTATTATTCGCCAGATTAGATAAATGTTCAGATTAACTTAAATTTGTTGGTTAATTTTCCCCCCATAACTTGGAAGAAGAGAGCTAGTTCAGTTAAGATAGGTTAGGTTAAGTTAGGTTAGGTTAAGTTAGGTTAGGTTAGGTTAGGTTAAGTATTCTGTTGACCAAGTTAGGAATCCGTTCATCATCTGAGGTTAATGTCTTCGTTCCTTGACATTAACTCAACTTCATGTGAGGGAATTACTAGTAAATGAACTTCTTGATGTAAGTTAATAGCGACGAATTTCCTAGAGTGTGGCTAGTTAATAATGCTAGTAACCATGCTATTGATTTCTCTAGTGACTATTTATATAGATCATGAGACCATAATCTACAGTGGCTCTGAGTAACCTTCTGATCCGTCTATACAACACCACCTGCGCCATCTGTGTTCATACAATACAACTAAACACTAGCGCAGGCAGGAGGCGCGCGAACACACACACACACACACACACATCCGGAAAGCCAAACGATCTTAATTCCTAGTACTGTCGTTGTTAAATAATACTCTTGCGGCTCGTTGCTCCTTGCGGTAAAGTTTCTAGTGGTCGTTTATGACAGCGGTGATGACAGCCAGGACCTCGAGGGGGGTGAAGGGGCAGATATTGTACTGAAAGGGACAATCCACTCCCCTCAATCCCGATCTCACTGCACTCCCCAGTTGGTTCCCGTCAGACCTCGCACTGTCGGGTCTGGGCAAGAGGAGGAGAGGTGGTTTAACATACACTGTATCCCTGTATATAGAAATAAGTATAATAGCTCCATCGTGGGAATCGAACTCGGTATTAGCAAGAAGTAAATCCCAGGTAAACAAGTGCACTAATTCTTACCACTAATCAATGTAAGACTGAGAGCCAAGAGAAACATTGTACAGAAGACGTCAACATAAGCATGAATTTCTCACCTAACGAAGGAGAAACAACACCAGTACCTACCTGAAGAGGGAGAGGATAGCTAGTTCCTCGGGCTGCAGCAGGGAGGAGGGTCGTGCTGCCAACTCACACACCAACAGCTGGGCACACCCTAAGGGATCCTCTGACATCATCGCCTCCAGCTTCACGTCTTCCTCCTCCTCATCTTCCTCCTTCTTCTTCTTCTTCTCCTTCATATCTACCTCCTTCATCTTCTCCCTCACCTCCATCTCCTTCTTCTTCAAATCCACTTCCTGACTTATCTATAAGGAGTTAGAAAGACTATTACACGAGATTCAAACTATTCACTGAAGGTAAGGTGTCCCCCGCCATAACATCAGAGCTGAAACACGTCGTAACTGAAGTAATTATGCTTCTAAAACACTAATATCAACCTGGACGTAACGATCATTGATTCCAAACTGTAGGGACAATAACTGAGGTAAATACACACAGAAAATATTGATGATCGAACAGACTCAAGGCATCAGTGACATAAAAACAATACCCCAGATTAACTTTCAATCAACGAAGCTACTCTTACGTTAAGGAATAGCTACAACACCTTATTTAAAAGACGAATCAAATTTCTAAGTTAAAAGGGATCATATCTTTAGTAAATATAGATATAAGTTACAGTTATTGGTAAACTAACTAAGAATCAATGACGTAAAACTGTATACCAAATTGGATATTGATCTGTGACTTACCTGTACACTCCGGCGACGCAGGTGTGAGCTGGTAAGTGGGGCAGGGAAGGATGAGGTTGGAGCAGGGAAGATAGGAGCTGGGGCAGGATAGATAGGAGCTGGGGCAGGATAGGTAGGAGCTGGGGCAGGATAGATCGGAGTTGGGGCAGGATAGGTACCTCCTCCACCTCCATAACCTCCTCCTGAGCCACCATGATGTCCTCCACCGCCACCATGATGTCCACCACCACCACCACCACCATGATGTCCACCACCACCATGATGTCCACCACCACCATAACCTCCACCGCCACCATGATGTCACCACCACCACCAGCCTCCACCACCACCATACCACCACCGCCTACCACCACCACCACCACCACCATAACCACCACCACCATAAGTTCCACCACCACCACCACCACCACCATAGCCACCACCACCACCACCACCACCACTACCATAGTAGAGTTTCTTCTTGACGGCCACACCTGTAGGGAAATTAAGGTCAGGCCAGGTAACTCAGGTACACAAACTCAAACAATATAATAACAAAATGGTAACCTACTCTTAATTATATGTGTACTTGAGACATCAAGACACGAACCCAGTACTCAGGTGTGTTTTAGAGAGTTACAGATCCCAATAGCAGCTGTAGCTGTGTCTGCGTTAGTCTTTTGTTCATTATACTGTACACCTGAAACTTCTGAACCTTATTTCATTATCAGTTATTCCCTGTAACATGTATCCAACAAAGTACTGGATTCGAATAATGAATATTCTTTCATTGACTCCACTTGTAAATTTGACGTTTATATTTATTTGTGTTAATCTATTTATACTGTGATGAAAGCTAAGAAACATCTAACCTAATCTAACCTAACCTAACTATAATTAGGTGGTTGAGACCAGCACAAGGTCGTGTTAAGGGTAAATGTCAACTGCCTGACGGAGGCTACTCACCGATGCCCACGGCGCCCAGGAGGCCCAGGGCAGCGAGGGCTGTAGAGCCGAGGGTGACGGTGGCGGCCACGCCTGTACCCAAGAAAGCTCCTGCTGGCGATGTGAAGGACATCGTCAGGAGCACACAGGTCGCCGCCCTCCACCATCCACACACAAGCATCTGCCAGGCCACATTAATAACGGTATTAATGGAAGGACTTGATAAACTATACATATGTCACTGAGCTACCTGCGAGTGTGTTCAGGCTCTCCAGATATTACATCACACATCTGCATTATGGGAAGCGACTACATATGACGGAGTTCACTGAGAGAGGCTGACAACACGGTGCTTCAGAACTCACCTTGAAGTAGTCGCCTCCCTCAGACACTCACTGTCCTTCGTCAGCCACGTCACTCCTCAGATTACAAGTCTTTTAACGTTTCCTATGAGGAGATCCACGTCCTTCCTGATCTAAGAAATCCTTCGCCTCTATTCTGGAGTTACACGTCACCTGTTCTGAAAAGTCCTAGTGAGTTCCCCTGTAGGAGTTCCTTGTCGCTTACGGTCTACGATATCCTTTGAGGCTCCTTCCTTTAAACATGAAGTCCCTCTGGTAGATGAGACCCTTAGAGAGCCCTTCTGAGACCTAAGACGAGCGGCAAGACTCTGGGGAAGGACGTGGCGCTCACTATAGACGCAGAAGGAGTCAGAAGAGGACTGGTTGGCTGACTATGGGATACAGCTGTGTTATATAGGAGGAAACATTGACAGAACAAACACCCATGAACTTCCCTCACACGCCTCTCTCTCTCTCTCTCTCTCTCTCACTTCCATACCCTACATCCGGTTAACTGTGATTGTCGTCTTTTGTTTAATTGGTAGTTAACAATTTCCTCTCTTGTTTATCGTGTGAGGTGAAGCTTCTTATTTTGTGCTGATTTGTATATCTTTTTTTGTTAAATCATAAGTATTTATTTGTCTGTTATTGTAGTTTTAAGAAGTATCTACACACACACACACACACACACACACACACACACACACACACATCAGTTCCTTAAAGTATGTAATCGGAACAACTTTCTCTTTGTTAAGTGAAATCTTATCGTAACCAGTTGATCAGTTCACTCGGGCCGTCAACTCCGCCGGAACTATACCTTGATGGGTTCACTAGGACTCGGGTTCACTAGGACTCGGGTTCATTTGGACTCGGGTTCATTAGGACTCGGGTTCATTAGGACTCGGGTTCATAAGGAATCGGGTTCACTAGGACTCGAGTTCATTGGGACTGTTTTCTCCCTCTGTTTTTTCCTCCTGTTTCCTCCTTCTATTTCCTCCATTTTACTCCTTCTCTTTCCTCCTTCTGTCTTCTTCTTCTTCTTGGACAAATCAGAATGGCATCTTTGAGGACGTGATTAAGGTAACCCGACAGGTGGTTGTTTGATTAATACCTGGGCGGATGTTGACACTTCTTTACAGGTGAGGAAGTGTTGAAGTGTTCCCACCAACTCTCTCTCTCTCTCTCTCTCTCTCTCTCTCTCTCATACCGTCACCACATAGTAATTACTGTACCTGTGTGGAATGACAGGTATTTCTGAAGGATCGAAAGGGAAAATAAGAGCAGTAGTTACGTGATTAATCAACTGTAAACAACTGGAGTTACCCTTTCTCAAACCTGTCGATATTTACTGTATATTGAGGTAACTATGAGACTAAAATGGGATATATATATATATATATATATATATATATATATATATATATATATATATATATATATATATATATATATATATATATATATATATATATATTTACGAGTATAATATAAACAATGAAAGATTTTATATTATGAACGGTGTGTAATACGTGATGCCGTTAACAAGGAAGGAGAAAAGTGTATGGTCTAACCTCATGGTACACTGACGTTAACCAGAGAACTCAAGAACTACTATGAGCCAACAGGAGCCCCGTGTAGCGTTGACTATTGTCATTACACCTGTACTCACACCTGTACACCTGGTGATCTTCTGCTGCTTTTTGGACACTTAAGCATTGTGTATCGTAAGTTAACAAGTGACCACAGAACATTACTAAGTCAGCATGATCACCAGACGTAAGTAAGATCACAGGAAATGCCAAGATAACAGTTTTGTGTGATCATTACCTGTTGAGAAACTTATTACAGGAAATTCCACTAAATTCGACCATTATCAAGAGATCCTGTGGACTACATCTTTACTTCAGATATTTTGTTTAAGTTCCATCAAACTTTCTCTCTAAAACAACGCTCAAGAGACCAACGGTTGAAAGCAGTTTTGATAAACTATGCAAACGAGATGTTTAGATTAGAGTCGAGTGTTTGAGAGAGTGTGGGTGACGGCGACACACACACACACACACACACACACACACACACACACACCAAATAATGGTAACTGTCATATAATAATGTATAATATATTGAGACACAGATTAGTCTTCTCTCTCTCTGGCATTTTTCTTTTTTTTCACTTTCCAACACAAATGATAAGAAGGTTTTCAATCACTCATTAGCAACTTTCTCTTTCCGTTGAATAGTATGAAGGTAATTGGAGAGGTTTTTAAGGCTTCCGGTTGCTTGACATACATACATACATATATACATACATACATACATACATACATACATACATACATACATACATACATACATACATAAGAATGGAGGAAACTGCAGAGGGCCTATTGGGCCCTACTGGGCAGTCCCGTTTACACCCAACCCCTATTGCTCATATATCCATCCAACCT
The DNA here is from genome assembly GCF_018991925.1 of Homarus americanus. Classification (NCBI taxonomy): domain Eukaryota; kingdom Metazoa; phylum Arthropoda; class Malacostraca; order Decapoda; family Nephropidae; genus Homarus; species Homarus americanus. The sequence continues at coordinate 453,914 of NW_024716296.1, read as the reverse complement.
GTGTTTGAAGCTATCCAGCGTATTCGAGTTAATGATGATGTTTGGTAACTTGTTCCATTCACCCTCTACTCTATTTCCAAACCAATGTTTACCTATTTCGCGCCTAAATCTAAATTTGTCTAATTTAAAACCATTGTTACGAGTTCGCTCCTGGTTTGATAGCTTGAGTACCTTTGTAATGTCCCCTTTGTTTAGCCTTGACTTCCATTTATACACCTCTGTCATATCGCCCCTCACTCTTCGTCTCTCGAGGGAGTGCAAATTAAGATGCTTTAACCTGCCTCTGTACTCAAGGTCCTAATGCACGGGATTATTCTTGTCATTCTTCTCTGAATTCCTTCTAGGGATTCAATATCCATTCTGTAATACGGTGACCAGAATTGAACTGCGTAATCCAAGTGAGGTCTCACAAGCGCAAGATATAGTTTTAGGATGACCTCTCTAGTCTTGTAACTAACGCTCCTTTGTATGAACCCAAGTACTTTATTAGCCTTGTTTCGAGCAAATACACATTGTTTACTTGGCTTAAGATTCCTACTTATCATTACTCCTAAATCTTTCTCACTTTCGGATTTCTCTATAATATCGTTGTTCATTTGATATCTGGTTTCTCTGTTTACATTTCCTAGACTAAGTACTTTACATTTGTCCACATTGAATTCCATCTGCCATTTTTCAGACCATTCGAAAATTTTTTTTTAGATCTTCCTGTAGTTTTGAGAAGTCCTCGTCTGATTTAATTACACGCCCCATTTTAGTGTCATCAGCAAATTTACTTATGCTGCTGTCGATGCCGATATCTAAGTCGTTTATATATATATATATATATATATATATATATATATATATATATATATATATATATATATAAAATAATGGTCCAAGTACTGATCCTTGGGGTATTCCACTAGTGACATTACTCCAATCGGATTTACTGCCGTTAATGCTCACTCGCTGTTTCCTGTCCTGTAACCACACACTGATCCATTTTAGAATATCTCCTCCAATGCCATGAGCCTCCTCTTTTCTTATTAGCCTTTCGTGGGGGACTCTGTCGAAGGCTTTACTAAAGTCGAGATATACCACATCAAAATTGTGCACCTCGTCCACTGATTCGAAAACAGCTGAAAAGAATGTTAATAGATTAGTTAGACATGAACGCCCGCTTGTGAAGCCATGTTGGGAATCATTGATCAACTTGTGCTTCTCCAGGTGATTTCGAATAAGGTTTGAAATTATTGTCTCCAGTAATTTGCCTACAATTGATGTTAGACTGATTGGACGGTAGTTAGAGGATAGTGATCTATCTCCCATCTTGAAAATCGGTATTACATTCGCTATCCTCCGGGATTCTGGTACTACACCCGTTTTTAAGGACATGTTAAACAACTTTGCTATGGGCATACTAAGCTCTTCCTTACATTCCTTTAATACTCTGGCAAATATCTCATCGGGACCAGGTGACTTATTAGGCTTTAGTTTGTCTATTTGTTTACTAACATCGTTACTAGTCACTACTATCTCCCTTAATCTATTTCTTCACTATCTCTGTATATAGTCGGTGCCTCGGGTATCATACATACATACATACATACATACATACATACATACATACATACATACATACATACATACATACATACACTAACTAATCAAGTATTTTAATCCGACAACCACTAGTATATAAATTGCTCCCGTAACAAGACCACTGCTAACAACCCAATTACAGGCCACACATCACCGCCAGATAATGAGACCCAGCGACTCCTACCACTTAACCTCCTGTGGTGGTGGTGGTTGGTGGGTAATGTAGTAGTAGTAATGATGGTGGTAGTGGCAGCGATTGTGGTGACTGTTGGAAGTGGTAACGAAGAAAGTGTTATTTTTTTTACACACACACACACACACACACACACAAACACACACACACACACACACACACACACACACACACACACACACACACACACACACACACAAACACACACACACACAAACACACACAAACACACACACACACACACACACACACACACACACAAAATAGACAACTGGCAACCGAGATGAAATACTCTTCGACCCTAACTTACTACAAACACACGAACAAAAAAAAAAGCTAAAATTAATGAAGACAATTATGCTTGAAGGAAGAAGACAAAAAAAAGTGCATAGTGAAGACAGCAAGAGAGGATACAGGGTACAGTGGGGCCTTACAGCAACCAGTAAAGATTTTGTTCCTAATTTTGTAACTAATTGCTGGTTGGTAATGTTATATTGTCATTAACATAGCATTAAGTAACGTTATAGGGACGTGTGTGTGTGTGTGTGTGTGTGTGTGTGTGTGTGTGTGTGTGTGTGTGTGTGTGTGTTTATTTCAGCCGTGGAGAGAAAGTTAGTTTCACGCAATAGTATGTATGTACAGTCACTCAAAATAACTATCTGTACCCGGGGTGATCAATGAATTCCACAATGAACACTAAGACTCCTGTTGTCACGGTATGGTTGTCAAAATCCTTCGTCCGTTGTGTCGTATTTTCTCAACACAATTTTGTATAGATAATTTTTAGAGTGACTGTACAATATATGTAGTATGTATTTGAGTTTGTATGTATGAATCTCGTATATGTATGTATGGGGTGCAGTATACATAAGCACTGCAAACTCTACGGAATTACACTGAACTTTTTGTTAAGAGAGAGAGACGGATATAGAAACATGACAGCACATAGACAATATTATGGTAACTAGCCGAGAGGTCTCACAGCATCTTAAAACTAGGTGACGTGCTTGACGAGTGTGTTCCGATAATGAGAGGTGAGTGTGTGTCTAGGTGGTGTAGGTGAGTGTGTGTCTAGGTGGTGTAGGTGAGTGTGTGTCTAGGTGGTGTAGGTGAGTGTGTGTCTAGGTGGTGTAGGTGAGTGTGTGTCTAGGTGGTGTAGGTGAGTGTGTGTCTAGGTGGTGTAGGTGAGTGTGTGTCTAGGTGGTGTAGGTGGTGTAGGTGGAATAGAAGGAGTGTAGGTGGGATAGGAGTGTGTATAGGTGTATGGATGTTGTGAGTAGGGGGTCGAGATGGGATGGAAGATATGTAAGAGTGGGTGGGGATAGTGGGTAGGTGGGTGGGGGTAGTGGGTAGGTGGGATGGATAGGTAATTAATAGGTATGGAAAGGAAAGTAGATGTGTAGAGAAATGGAAAAGACTATACACAGGTAGTATATGGAATGGGTGAAAATGGAGATGGGGGAGAATAGGTGAGGAGAAGGAACAGGTGGATGAAGAAAAATAGAAAAAATAAGCCAAGAAAATAAAGTGAGGAAGCAGAGAGAGAGAGAGAGAGAGAGAGAGAGAGAGAGAGACACACACACACACACACACACTCTCTCTCTCTCTCTCTCTTTCTCTCACAATTACCCTAACCCTTCTCCAACTTTTACTCGTAGGAGATAAAGAGAGATAGAGACAAAGGAAGCAAATAATAGAGGAAGAGAGACACACACATGTATAGAAAGTGACAGGAAATGGTAAAGACAACAGGTAGTAATAGTAGTAACACACACACACACACACACACACACACACACACACACACACACACACACACACACACACACACACACACACACACACACACACACACATCTGGGAGGTCCGGCTAATGTGTTGCTTGCTGCTACTTTAAGATTTGATCATTTAATCACACACACCTGTACGTATCCTCCAACATACAGTATACACAAGAGGCCAAGTGAATTCTAAGGCTTTCTTTCTTTCTTTCTTTCTTTCTTTCTTTTCTTTCTTTCTTTTCTTTCTTTTTATTCGATATCCTGCATTACACACCTTCGCCAGACGATGATCCTGCACTACACACACCTTCGCCAGACGATGACCACACACACACCTTCGCCAGACGATGATCCTGCACTACACACCTTCGCCACGATGATCCTGCACTACACACACCTTCGCCAGACACACACCTTCGCCAGACGATGATCCTGCATTACACACACCTTCGCCAGACGATGATCCTGCATTACACACACCTTCGCCAGACGATGATCCTGCATTACACACACCTTCGCCAGACGATGATCCTGCATTACACACACCTTCGCCAGACGATGATCCTGCACTACACACACCTTCGCCAGACGATGATCCTGCATTACACACACCTTCGCCAGACGATGATCCTGCATTACACACACCTTCGCCAGACGATGGTGTTATAGAAGTGTACTTCATTGTAACTGTACCTGACTAGCGCTGTTGACCATCATGACTTGTGGTGAGTAGCGAGGGTGAGAACATAATTAACTGGCTCACTCACTCACATTCTCTCATTCACTCACTCTCTAACACACTCACTCACTCACTCACTCACTCACTCACTCACCTCCGCTCTCTCGTTCACTCACTGACTCATATTATCTTACTCACTCACTCACAGCTACCAAACAGGGAGGTACTACCACCTGGGAAGATATTGGAAGCATAATGTGTTGTCTAATGGTAGACCCTGCTGCCATATGTGACCAAGTCCCAGGTTGCTGATCTGACTTTCTGCCTCATTTACACACAATTGCAGGGTCTCAGTTGTTTCACTTACTGTTGACAACACGACATACATATATCGTTTCTCACCGTTGATATTATTATTATTATTATTATTATTATTATTATTATCATTATTATTATTATTATTATTATTACAGTGTTGTTATTATTATTATTAGCATTATTATTATATTATTTTATTTTCAAATTTGTATTTTTTATTATAAATTTTATTTACTATGAATTATTATTATTATTATTATTATTATTATTATTATTATTATTATTATTATTATTATTATTATTATTATTATTATATTTTTCGCCCCAGGCCCCGATGTGGGTCAGTGACCTGTTCCCGGTGGGCTAATCCCCGTAACATCGATGAAACAAAAAGAAACAGCCACAATGATGTCGAAATTCCACTGAGCCTTTACTACATCATTTCATCCTTACTTAGCGTAACATCGATTAACTTAACCTCTACGTGCAGAAGAATCGGTTTATAAGTGATTAGTGACATTACAAGTTACGGCTCCACCCTAAGTACTACTGCTGGACGTAATTATACTCTTGAGGAAATATTAATGTTACCCCCTCAAGCCAGTCATTATCATTCCAGCGACCTGTGTGTTGGGGGGGGGTCGCCTTAAGGGTTCTGTTATTTAGTATCAGTTAGTATAGTCTCCGTACTTTTAGCTTTACTGCTGCGTTTATCACTTAACGTTCAATTATAGCGTAGTGCTTCTTCTGTTATAGCCTGGAGTGTAGAGGACCGTGTTTGTGTGTGTGTGTGAGATCTCTGGTACAAACTAGTGTAATATAACAGAGTCTGGGTCATGTTAGCGCTCAACAGAAAACGGTTTTCAGCAACATGTTAAGGTAGACTGAAGAGTTATTGGCGCATAACAAAGTTCAACAACATTAAAAAATTACGAGAGATAAAACTTGGAGAGAACGGGATTACGAATAACTCACGTCAACAAATTTTCTATGGACGATGGAACATAATATGAATGAGTTTGAGTATTATTGTAATATCGGTACAACTGCAACCATTACACCGTGTTACGTGTGTTTTCCCCCACATTTTGTCCTTTTCTTCAATGGGGTGTAAAGAAAGTAAAAGTAAAACTAGCAATATTGAAGGGGGAGAGACAGATAGTCACTAAAAATTGAAACATTTGCCCAAGAAATAGTTATTCCTAGTGGATAGAGCATAAAACCCATTATTATTATTATTATTATTATTATTATTATTATTATTATTATTATTATTATTATTATTATTATTATTATTATTATTACTGCACCTGAAATAGCTCATCCACTTGCAAAACTCTTAACGAATTTTCAATTACATACTGATTCTTCTCTCTAAATTTGCCACAACTAAAGTAAGGAGCTCTTGCATCATCTTCACATTCCCAGTTAAAGGAAAATTGCTACGAAAACCCCCACCCTGCTAGGCGATGACTCCGAGAGATGCGAGTCAGGACTTTTTTCTGTACCCCGGAGCGTCAGCTATGTGAGTCAATTTATATTAGTTATCCCAGGAAAAGTATAAGAGAATGGAGTAACGGCCGCACAAGAAAAAACGAAGATTCGCTTATGAATAAAGGAGAATCTTTATTAAATCTTTATCGAGGTTATGCAGTGTAGCAATGATTTGATTTTTCTTTTAATGATTATGTTAATGCTTGTAATGGTGGATATAATCAGAAATCATATCAAAATATGTCGAATTTCACTGAGACAACAAATATAAATTACATAAATGACATAGCTAGGGATGTACAGATATTAATGTGAAAAATGAACGAAAGAGCAACAGTATGATAAGATATATATTAAATATATCCAGACAGTTGATGATGATTACTGTCAATTATTCAGGTATTCACAGCAGGGTGAGTCCTAGATATGGATGAAAAAATAAGTGACCTTATCCGCTGTCAACTACAAATAATAGAATCCTTTATTTCTATTAACAAAATTAACTGTTCAACATCTCGAGAAGACCCACAACTTGAAGCAACAGAGAGCGCAGTAATACAATATAAAAATGATCACTATAAACATCAACAATGAACATCCATCTTAGTTGAGCCGAACATATGTCATTCGTATATCAAAAAGTAAGAGTACAAAATATCCCTCACGAGCAAAGATGCTTACATCAGTCAAGTCAGAGTTGGCGGGTATACAAGAAAATAAACACCTATGAATATTTATATTTTACTGCCTTTTCTTCCACAGCTTCAACACGTGAAAAAATGAAAGTACTACATCAATAATTAACTCTTTCAGGTGTGTTAAACATTGTCTAGTTCCTCACCATCTGTTGTCCTTCACCCCAGTGTCGGTTTCAGTAGTTACTATGCAAATTACACCGGTGTTTGATGTCCTTATAACTCTCACCAAAGGCTTCTCGAACGCTATAAGCACTATGCAATCTAAAAAATGAACGAAGAATCTCAAATCATTCTGCTCATTCTCACATCCATCGTGTCCAGGTGTTGGTGAAGTCCTGTTGAGAGTGTACCTGTAACTCTCGCCTTATGCCGGAACAATGCCATGAGGTGCTTATGTTTTTATGGACATTTATCACTGAAGCGGCATACTGTGGGAGGTCCATTACAAGATGTAGATAAATAACCCTGAACACCCATGCCCCCCTCCTGTTGTGATGCTCCCCCTCCACTTTCCAACGCCTGATTTACATATAGTACTAAAATACGACCATGTACCTAGTATAACAACAGAGCAGCCAGGGAAACAGCTCACTCAGAGTCAAAGAAACGATCTATCTTATTTCTGAATAGTGTATGTATGTATGTATGTATGTATGTATGTATGTATGTGTGTATGTATGTGTTGTTTAATTTATAAGAGACCAGGTTAGGTTAGGTTATGTGAGGTTAGGTCGCCTGCCATCATTAAGATCTTTTTTTTTTAAGCTAACGAGATCAGTCATTGTCACCCAAGTACTGACGAAGGAGGTCTTGGTGATGCACAGTTTGTCTCTAAGCCCGCTGCATATCCTGGAACACACTCACGAACAACAGAGTCATTGTTCTACTTAAAAAAAACAATAAGTGCATCCAGTAACAGTGAAACGAACATATTCCATAGTGTCTTCAATGTTTGGATCAACAGACTGTCGCCAGCAGACGTACAGTAAACACCTGTTATCTCAGTAGACCGAATAAACAACAGTCTTGGTACATAGTTTGTCACCGTTTTTCATCACAAGCGAGTAAGTTGCCTCAGGAATGGATGAAGAAACAATAATTTTCAGGAAAACATTTATTTTCTTTTATATTGCAAAACTAGAGATATGTAATGATACTAAAACATATGGAAGGAACCAGAATTCCTTACACTGGATAGACCAACCGCCCGAACGGCTGGTAAGCTGATAAGTGGCTAAGATTATAAACAATATTATATATACTTTCTGAATTAAACAATATCGAGCCAACATCTTGAGAAAGAAGACAAAACGTGCAAAAAGATATATTTTCAGATGCCAATAGTAGCTCTTGTCGATATTCTCTTTGTTACCACTGCTGAGCTGCTATCACTACTGCTGCTGCTACTGCTGCTGCTGCTGCTGCTGCTGCTGCTAGTAGTGCCTCAAGGTTCTACTTAACCTGAAGGTCGAGGTTGTCGAGGTACTCATTGACCTCCTCATAGGTAAGAGGGCAGGAAGTGTAGAGGTTGTAACAGTCCTGACCTTCCCGGCCCAACACAGCTGCTGACTGGTAGAATGAGCGAGGATGCTTCGCCTTCTTGGGTGACACTGGTTCTGGCTTGTCCCTGTACATAAAGACACAGACAGATATTACTAGGTTGTAGATTAGCGTTACCGGGCTATCTCACTCTGATGACTTTTGTTCAAGAAATCTCAGGATGAAATACTGACTCAGCACAGCCAAGAAGAGGAGAGAGGAACTGAGTAAAGCTATTGACTCAACACAGCTACGAAAAGGAGAGAGGAACTGAGTAAACCTATTGACTCAACACAGCTACGAAAAGGAGAGAGGAACTGAGTAAAGCTATTGACTCAACACAGCTACGAAAAGGAGAGAGGAACTGAGTAAAGCTATTGACTCAACACAGCTACGAAAAGGAGAGAGGAACTGAGTAAAGCTATTGACTCAACACAGCTACGAAAAGGAGAGAGAACTGAACTGAGCTTCTGCAAACCTACTCAGGAGAAATACTGAAGCTGACTATTGACTCAACACAGCTACGAAAAGGAGAGAGGAACTGAGTAAACCTATTGACTCAACACAGCTACGAAAAGGAGAGAGGAACTGAGTAAAGCTATTGACTCAACACAGCTACGAAAAGGAGAGAGGAACTGAGTAAAGCTATTGACTCAACACAGCTACGAAAAGGAGAGAGGAACTGAGTAAAGCTATTGACTCAACACAGCTACGAAAAGGAGAGAAACTGAGTAAAGCTATTGACTCAACACAGCTACGATCAAGCTACGAAAAGGAGAGAGGAACTGAGTATTGAAGCTATTGACTCAACACAGCTACGAAAAGGAGAGAGGAACTGAGTAAAGCTATTGACTCAACACAGCTACGAAAAGGAGAGAGGAACTGAGTAAAGCTATTGACTCAACACAGCTACGAAAAGGAGAGAGGAACTGAGTAAAGCTATTGACTCAACACAGCTACGAAAAGGAGAGAGGAACTGAGTAAAGCTATTGACTCAACACAGCTACGAAAAGGAGAGAGGAACTGAGTAAAGCTATTGACTCAACACAGCTACGAAAAGGAGAGAAGAACTGAATAAAGCTATTGACTCAACACAGCTACGAAAAGGAGAGAGGAACTGAGTAAAGCTATTGACTCAACACAGCTAAGAAGAGGAGAGAGGAACTCACCCCAGCAGCGCTCTGATAGTGTGCTCACGAAGGTTCAGTTGGTGTTCTGGCTTCTTATACACTTCACACACGTGACGCATCCCGCACCCATGTGTGTCCATCTTGGCGACCATAGCGAAGAGTTCCTCCAGCCTGCGAGGGTTATATATACACGGTTATTGGGTGTTAATACTGTAGGAATATTATAAGTGTTATTTATAAATCACATTAATTATAGTTTTAGCTAATAATGTAACGCGTCTGCCCTCAAAGACTTGGTTAACTGAGTGTTCTTACCTCTCTTCATCGACGTCCCTCTTGTAGCGTCTGTCAGGTGCAGCTCCGTAGCCTCGAGGTTCTTCTGTCATAGAGTGAGGGTGAGTACCATTGGTTAGGTTAACTGTTTTATCTTACATTATAGAAGGTTTGTTCAATCACATTAGGTTAGGTTAAATTAAGTTAGATTAAGTTAAGTAACAATTAAACATATTATCATTATTCGTATTACCACAACTATAGCGATCATTTGTATATGATAACAATATTATTATTATTATTATTATTATTATTATTATTATTATCTTCATCTTCGGAGAGTAAATATGTATAGTGTATATCCAACATAAAGTTGCTTTAATTTCACTCGTATTGAATTCTCAGAGACTGGTGTACTGTACCTCTTCGCCTCGAAAGGAGAGCAGATGCTACCAGGCCCACCCCGGCAACTCCCGCGGCCGCTGCTGCGACACCTGCGAGACTACCTGTCCCAGCGGTGATGGCTAAGGAGGTGCCGGCGGTGGTGGCCAGGGGAATCACCAGGGTAGAGGAGGCCACACCCAGCAGGAGGGCCAGTGCGACGGGCACCATCACGTAGGACATCTTCATCCTGCAACACCAAGAGCGTCTTTATGGAGGTAATGAACGTTATAGTTGTGTGAGGGAGACTTGATGAATGTGTGGACACGGACACTATTTCGTGACCGTATAATAGTTGAGGAAAACAAATTGTCTAATTGAAGAAAAGGAAATCTGTATTGATACCTGAGGGAGGCGGTGAAGAGCTGATGGAGGTTAAGGAAACCTCTGGAGTACTCGTCGCTGAGAACGGTGAAGGTGTGTGTGTCTTTCGTTTTTGTTATGGATGCTTTTATATAACTCTTGTACAGCAGTTGCCAGTCAACCCATTTACCAAACTGCTGTCAGGTGGACGATATCCCCCCCCCCTTCCTCGACAACCATGATCTACTTAACCTCAACCCTCAACAACCACAATAACCCAACACCATATGCTGTACCCCCACCACACCACCACCACTACCCTTCCTCACCCCACCCCACCACCACCACTACCCTTCCTCACCTCACCCCACTACCACTACTACTCCTGCAAGCATAATGGGTCTAAGAGTGACAGAAGGAGAGAGGAAAATCCAACGTGTGTATCTTACTTGATATTTAGAACATCATAAAAAATGTACCTTCAGTCTGGTGTTACCTGACTTAGTTCCAGGTGTACTTCAGAGCTACAACAGGTGTGAGATAGGTAAACAAGGAGTATAAACATGATAAATGATGTTTCTATCACAAGCTAACTACATTTAACAAAAAAAAATAGAAGTTAATTCAAAATTTTGTACCAAGATTAACAGCAGGAACTTTGAATAAACGTTGACAAAATATTTCCTCACAAAAATAAAATTGTTGTTGTCGGTTGATACATTTACGAGGCTAGAATGAATATAAGTCCTTAGGTTAGGTTAGGTTAGGTTAGGTTAGATTAGGTTAAGTTAGATTAGGTTAGGTTAGCGTTCATGTGTTTAATTATCAAGTGAAATATAGGACATCCAGAGAAGCAGTAAAAGTTGGCCAAGGTTTATTCTTCATTACCTCACTAGAGCGCCGGAGCAACACTACTAGCCACCAAGAGGAGGACTGTGATGCAAGGAATGATCTATTCTTAAGAGCGGACTTGCAACATGCGGTTAGAGAGCGTACAGGCGAACAAACCCGCCCAAGAAGTATCCTCCCGTCTATTTTTGTAAGTATAATGATAACTATTAACACTTAACACTTAACAAGATAACGAAATAAAGTTAATATTACTGAACTGGTTATGTTCTTCACTAACTCACATAGTCGAGAATTTTTTATATTAATTTCCTTGGATAATTTACTTCGTGTTATTTTGTTTTGTTAATTCAGAAATACAGTTACAGGTACAGGTTAGGTTAGGTTAGGTTAGGTTAGGTTAACGGAGTGTAGTAACATGTGTTTACTTATTAACAAACTTCTCGTATATTTAGGAAAGCCAATGGACTAAATCTGGCATCCACCTCTTACATACATACATACATACATACATACATACATACATACATACATACATACATACATACATATATACATACATACATACATACATGCATACATTTTAAATCTAATAATAGTATCGTATTACATTAACCAGTTCAACCGCAGCAGTACACATCACTCACACATGTACACGCAAAACACACGTACACGACGAACCCTACACCACAGCTTTCTCAATCTACAAACAGTCTTACAAGTTTACGATCACTAAGCATAATTTGCCTTCAAGCAGAGACAGACAGACAGACAGACAGACAGAACTCATCCCCGTCATGTTCACAGCTGCACCATCAACAGGAACTGGCTGGCTTCTGGGTAATTCCTTAAGACTTAGCAATAGACACTCCGTCCTCCTCCTCACATTGCAAGGACCGTAATACTCTTAGTAATTTTAATACATAATTTCACTCAGCCAATCAGGGATAAGTATAATCGTTTTCTTATTTACCAGGCGGTTATAGACTAACAAGCCCCGCCCCCTTTGCAGCTCATTGGCTCACCCGAGTGTTCGATTAATATTTATGTATCGTAAATAAATAAATATATATGTTATGAATATACAGTTAGATATGGCTCACTTTAATGGCGAATTTAACGTCTGTTTGATATATAAATGATTCAGAACATTAACCTCCATGGTATAAGTGAAAAAAAAATGAAATAAAGAATATTTTCCGTCGAAGTCACAAATATATTCACGCTTTCGGAGAACACATTACTTCTTCTCTTTTAACTGATTATTATGTATATCAAGACAAACAACACCAAACATATAAAGCAACGGATAATAATGACCATTTAATGAGGAGTAGAATCAAATGTAAACACACAGGCACGTAAAAGTGTCGTTTATGATCAAGCTCTGTCAAAGAAATCTGAAATTATACTTTTGCAGCTGAAGTTGGATATAATACTTAATGAAAAGTTAACAATGATGACGATGACGACATTGGGTATTTGTCATAAGATCTCCAAACATTTTATGCAGGATGAGGAAACCCGCGGATACTTGAAATAAGATACCATGGTTGGTAGAGACGGCGTACAATATAATAAACCGTGGATGGTAAACCCGCGGTTGGTGAAGGTAGTTCATTTCCTTTCACTGAATAAACTCACATAGTTGTTTAAGCCAATAAAGACCAGTATGAACCAATCACGTATTGCATAAGACAAATTGATCAATAAATCCCAACAAAACGTTGCTCTTATTATGTCTTGGCACAAACTGTTTCACACATCATTAGTGTCTGCCGACAAACATGTTCTCAGTGTCCATAAACACATGTGGTTCTTTACCCCAGGCCCCTCACCCCTTCCTCTCCCTCAGGCTCCATACCTCTGTCAAAACTTTACATCAAATAATCACCAAAAATAAACAAAGATATAAAACAACAGAAGATAATCTGCAAGTCCATGTATTTATTAGGGGTCAGTTATGTATATACAATATTCACATAGTAATATAAGTTAATCTAGTTTACGTTCAGCCATAATAAAGTATTGAAAATGTGACCTCTCAAAAGATGGGTCCAGAGTGAGCGCAAGAACAACAGAGTGAGTATAGTGTTAAGGAAGGAGGAACATCGTACAGTGGTCGATAGTGTCCGTGTTAGCACTTATTGACTACTAATCCAGGATAAACACACATAAGGGAGGCGGAGATGGTGACGGAGTGGTCGGTGGAGAAGGTGGTGACGGTGACGGTGCTACTGGAGGTCTTCCACAGTGTGAAGAATAATTTTCTTCCTGGTTAGACAATCCGTCAAGTACGTCTAAACTTCCTTCTTCAGTACTACTGAGGAGATCAGTGACGGTCGCCTCATGGTTTGAGGAAAGTTTTTTGGAGTGACGAAGTCGACGGCCTGCGCATGCTCCAATCACACCCTCAAGCCCACCACCACCTACAACACACATCCACAAGGATTAACACAGAAAATTGTGGAATTCGGGAAAATATAAAACATTTATGTATCGTTATAAACCACTCAAGCGCCCGGAAATAACATTTATTACACCATGAATTGTATAATAAAAGTTTCTACAAATAATTCCCCACAGTTGCTCCTCTCGTGATCGAGGCTGACCGAGCGTAGGACCACCTATTGAACTGTATGAAGTTATGTCAAGGAATAAACCATCAAGACAGGACAGCTCGCCACGATCTGTAATCAGTTAACATCCAAGTTACCAAATAGTGTGAGTTAGTAAGAGAAAAATGGCTTAAAGAAATGTACCCAGAGTTTCACCCTGTCTGGGGAGCGAACCCAGGACCACTGTCTTGCGAGGCAAAAATGCTGACTATTACACTACAGTTCGCAACGTACATGGAAAGTACAGTACTGCCCAATTATCTTAGTATCCAACTGAGTGATGGAAACTTACTTAGGTAACAAGTGTAGGGGACAGTTGAGGTGAATGATGACAAGAAAGTCCAGGTGGTTGTTGAATAACTCTTAATGAAGAACTTGGCCTCTTTTCCATCTGGAAGGAAATTATCATAATTTGTTAGACTGGTGACAGGATCTGGTTTAAAAATCCCTGACAGCCTCATATATCAAACAGAGTAAGTTATATTATGACAATTTACACTAAGTTATTAATGCAAGTTTTGTATAATCAATCAATCAATCACGGCGCCATACACACAATACCTCCTTCTTCTTGAACTCCTTCTGCCATAGAGCTTAGGATCAAGAGGAGGACGACACACACCGAAACTTTCTGTAAGTTAAGATAAAGATGATGTTAGCTGTTGTTGTGGTGGTGTGGGTCTTGGAGAACACCTCGACCAGCATCACCGCTTATCATACTCTCAGTAAAGACCGGAGTGAAGTAAGTAGTGTCATCTCCTTGTTGAGACACAAATCCTGACGACTGACAAGATTCAAAACTGCCCTAAACTGAAGCACACATTGACTGACACAAAGGCGTAAAAGTAATAAGTAAATCTTTATGAGACACCAACACGCGTTAGGGATTTTCCACAAGTTCTTACCATTGTGGCGCTCCTAGGGATTGTAAGTGACCTCTGTTGGTTTCTCTTGTATATATATACATAACTTTCCCCACCAGCATGTGATACGAAAAGGAAACTTGCGAAGGAAGCTGAAGGTAAAGTTTGTTCAGACATCATATCACAAACCTCACTGTGGACGTCATGTCTATTATTGTGCCTATTATGCTTTATAAAAACAGGAATGTTTCTTCATGTAAATATATAGCTTGAAAAATCATGACATGAACGAAAGGCAAGTCAAGACTTAACGTACCCAAACAGGAAACTAAAATCTAAAATTAGAGGTGGAAAGTTTGTGGAAAAAAAAAAATACATATTGCAAGGCGCACGGCCTTGCACTTGTCACAATGGAGCTGCTGCTTCAACACCTCTCTTACTGTGGTATATCAGGGGTTCAAAATTTTCGTGATACTGTTTTGGGAAATATTATATGTTAGTGGACAAAGATAATATTTATAATATATTAAAATAAGTCTTTCAAAGATGTCATGACTCTAATCTTTTGACACATAAACACGATAAAAAGCCTTATTTATAAACACATCTTTCAAAAACAACATCAAGACAAAATCCAACCTCTGGTGTGATCCCATAAACAAAGTGTCCACACACGGAGGAGAAGCTGCTCAGTACCTGGACGCAAAGGACGCATCCTTGTATCTGTATTGATATGTTCTAATTTCCAGCAACAGCTAACACAGTCCTTGCTAGCAACAGATTACACAGTCCCCACAAGAAGCAGCTAGCATAGTCCCCACTAGCAAATGTTACCAAATCAATAGCAAACATAGTACCCACTAGCAATAGCTAACACAATCCCCACTCGCAGTAGCTACACAGTCCTCACTTATAGCAGTTAACAAAGTCCTCACTAGCAGCATCTAACAGAGTCCCAGCTAGCAGCAGTTAACCTCCCCCACCATCAGTCCCCAGCAACAACAGCTAGCAGCTAGTCCCTACTAGCAGTAGGTAACAGAAACATCACTAGCTAAAGTTGATGACTGCCCTATGAACTATACACCCCTCCCTCCAGGCCCTCCTGGACACTGATGTCCAATACTGCTGCCTCAGCCCTCGCTGTCCTGGTTGACCCTGCCTGCTCGGTGCCTTCAGCACTAATTGCGACAAACACACCGACTCCTACCTCGTCCCTGCCCCCCCTCCCCCCCCTACTGGACCCTAGGGCGTACTTCCTCAAGGTGTGCACCTCAAACATGCCGCCTCCTGCAGCCCACACCTGCTCTCTTCACTCTTCTCACTCTAGCTAAACACCCCACCATGGTGAGCTCTCCCTCAGGACTACAGACTACAGCAAGGACGTTCACGTGGCTTACATATCCATGTCATAAAGGGACTTTCCTTTCCTCCCCGTGGACCTCACCCTTGATAATTCACTTTCTCACGCACACAGCATGACAATTACACTAAGAGATATGTCCCTCACTGTTGTCAGTGTTTATGACACTTGACAACATTAAGGACCGACCACACTTTGCTGTAAACTGACGAACCTGTACAGGGAATCCTCTCTATTTACACTTATTCCTCCTTCACTATATGTAACCTGCCAAGATAACCAGTGGCCCCTTAGGCACTCATACCCTCTTATTTTCTAAGTCCAAGATGTCAGACATGAACACCAAAACTTCCTTGTTGGACCCTGTAATTCTTTGGCATGTCGTCCAATAAACTAGCCCCGCGCCTGTGTTCAGTATATCTGCTATATTATCTGAGGACTTTCGTCCCACTGTATCTTACCCTTAGGATTTTTGTTTTTCAGCAGATTTAAGTTTACCAATGGAGCCAGTTATGCCAATTCTCTAGCACCACAGAGCCAGAACGAGAGAAGGATGGCCAAGGTTACGTTCCAAGTAAATACATAATTTATAATTTTAGCCAGGTAGGACACGGTCTGCCTCTTAGCCCGACCCTCTCTAGTACCCGTTGACGTTTATATCATTTCCTAAACGAAGCCAACGACCTATCCGTGTTCATGCATCTGTTATTAATGATTCGTCTATGGAAGGTCCTTATCCATTCTTGTCATTTAAAGGACATTACTATGTAAATATTGTATATACATAACTGAACCCTAATGAATAAGTCAGGTTTGATTAGTTTAAGTGGGGACAAGTTTGGTTGAATTAGTTTAAGCGAGGTTAAGTTAGGCTGAATTAGATTAACTAAGGTAAGTTGGGTTGGATTACATTAAGTGGAGAGGTTACATACGACTGGGTTTTATTGAAGGAAACTGGGAAATTCCTGTGACGTAAAGACACAGGAAACGGGAGATTATTTTACAGGTAAACCCAGACTTTAACTCGTGTCAATATGTCATATTCATTTTAAATATTCACTCCCAACTACTGTGTGTGTGTGTGTGTGTGTGTGTGTGTGTGAAACTGTGGAACCATGTGTGGAACTTTGGAACCATGTGTGGAACTGTGTGGAACTGTGGAACTGTGTATGAAGGCAGTAAAGCTCAGGAGAGGGGGGGGGGGGAACGTAACTACCGTGTTTATACCTAGAACGAACACCTACACCACACTAGGTCCACCACGAGGTTTATGTTTTTAAAAGCTATTGGTGAAACGTCATGGTTACGTCACTGAGCAGAAGGGCAACATCCGGCGTGATCTAACACCTCACACTCCAGTATCTCAAGAACAAAAGGATAGAGCACGCTTAACATATTCTAGACATCGGCATTAAAAAAAAAGTGAACTGCAATAGATGACACGAATAACAGCTCATTTGTACCACACACCTTGACAGAAATGCACTGTACGTTCCCTTAATATCAATTCACTAGAGTCGGTGCAGCGAAGAATGACGAAAATGATTCCGGGACTTAGAAACCTTCCATATCAAGATAGGTTAAAGAAACTTAACTTGCATTCCCTAGAAAGACGAAGAGTGCGGGGAGATATGATAGAAGTATTTAAGTGGGTGAAAGGAATCAATAAAGGGGATAAGAACATAAGAACATAAGAAAATAAGGAGTTTGCAATAGGCCGGTTGGCCTGTGCATGGCAGCTCCTGTCGAGAGTTACTACCACTCTCTATCATCCATGAATCTATCTAGCCATGCACAGGCCAACTGGCCTATTGCAGACTCCTTATTTTTTTTATGTTGTTATGTTATCTCACACCTTCTCAGGTGTCGGGCCCTCCCCTGCCCCATCTCCGCCTTCCCATCTGGATTTATCAACATCCTCCCACCAACAGTACAGTGCAAAGATTGAAGATTAACCCACAACTGATATACAAAAGTGGCAATTTCAACTCGAAAGGAAGAAACAACTGTCAGAGTGACAATCAGTACTAGCGGCCAATGTTGACCTTGACCTGACGCACCCAGCCCGCGGTACACTCGCCACCCCCAATACTGGATGAGAAGCCAAGAAACACTCCAAACTACACCAGGAGAGAAATGAGGACTCCCTACTCCACCCAGGTGAGGAACTATGAATCCCTAACTAATCACACGAGGAACAAGAACCATCTCCAACACCCTGTGTCAGCTGGAGGACCTACCCGGCCCACGTGGTACATCTGCAGCTGTAGTGAGGTAGCAGCTTAGCAGTCAGGAACAACGGCCATCAAAACAGTGGGAAGGACTTTGTTGACGCCAACATCAGGTCACAAGAATGTCTACAGACCAGCTCCCACAGTACCAGATCTACAGTTAATCTTTATGTTGACTCTATGTTTCTTATGTTTCTGTAATGAAAGCTTTTGTCAATCTAGTGACCCACTCCCTGAGAGTGGTAGTAACTCTCGACAGGAGCTGCCATGCACAGGCCAACCGGCCTATTGCAGACTCCTTATTTTCTTATGTTCTTATGTTCACCATATGAAACTTGTCATCTCCGTTCATTGTATATTTTCAGCCTTCGGGCTGCCATGTTTTCTTAATAAACCGTTAATTATTATTATTTATTATTATTAAACTTGTAGTAAGAATGTCGCTCGTCAAAAGAAAATTTTTCCTAGTGTGTGTGTGTGTGTGTGCGTGTGTGTGTGTGTGTGTGTGTGTGTGTGTGTGTGCGTGTGGCAGTGGGGGCGACGGTGGTGGTGGTGGTGGGGGTGACTAATAATAATTAATGGTTTATTGAAAAAGTTCAGCAGCCCAAAGGCAGAAA
This sequence comes from Homarus americanus, assembly GCF_018991925.1. Classification (NCBI taxonomy): domain Eukaryota; kingdom Metazoa; phylum Arthropoda; class Malacostraca; order Decapoda; family Nephropidae; genus Homarus; species Homarus americanus. The sequence continues at coordinate 434,940 of NW_024716296.1, read as the reverse complement.
ATATACATTGGACAAAAATGACTTATTACATACAAAGACATTGGTTGGGTGGGTCGTTTAACAAAAGCTTTCATTACTGAAAGAAGAAGGAACATGAATTGAACATACAAATTATTATAGTTTACAGTTGATGGCCCGGGCCTGGGCTGATCATTGAGACACCAGGTGGTGTGGTGTTCACGTGGTGTAGTAACTCGTCCTCGGGTGTTGATATGAAGGACCTTACGTGGTCATGGAGACATCAGGTGGTGTGATGTTCACGTGGTGTAGTAACTCGTCCTCGGGTGTTGATATGAAGGACCTTACGTGGTCATGGGAACACCGGGTGGTGGTAGTGGCGGCGGTGAGGGTGACAGTGGTGGTAGTGGTAGTGGCGGCGGTGGTGGTGGTGGTGGTGGTAGGGTGAAGTCACGTATAACAAGACGGGCAGCTCGTATCAATGTCAGTCGAGCACAGGCCATCACTAGGACCGGACCCAAACACTCACCAGGTAAGTCTGACTATAACACATACACGTTTACTCTGCAGTAACTAATGAAAAAGTTGTCCCTCTATTCTTAATTATGCTTCCCGTAGTGACCTCCTTAGTACGACAACCACTCATGATGACAGTCAGGTGAACTTGTAAAGTGAGGAAGGTAAGGCTCGGGACGGGTTCCAGTACATAAAGCTTTCAAGGAATGGTTAGCGCATGTGTATGTTGCAGGGTGGTCAGTCAGTAATCATTCGAACAAATTATTAATAACTTTGGTAGTAATTATATCGTTCAGATTTTTTATGAACACCCTGTACTTCTGAAGCCGGTCCTTTAAGGTATATAAACTGTATCTACAGGAACACTATAGCAGGTGTTTATATTATTGACTTACTAACGTCTACTAATGATCCCCATCTACAGCATGTGGACAGGGATAGTGGTGAGGGTGGTGATGGTGGCGCTCGTGACTGTGGAGGTTAAAGCCGCCACCAAGACTAGACCACTGGAGTCCACTGTGAGGGTACAACTCACACAGGGGGTCATCACTGGGTCCAGGGAGGAGGCCACGGAGGGAAGGTACTTCTACAACTTCAAGGGCATCCCATACGCCCAGCCACCCGTCGGCAGCCTCAGGTTCAAGGTGAATTATGGCTACATGTTTTACCTGCACTAATATCGCTCATGTACTCTTACATAATCCCCAATATTATTATGTACGTATTTAATGAACCATGACACCACCAACACCAGGACCCGGTTGCTGCTGGCGGATGGTCGCAGCCCAGGGACGGCTCCATCTCCCCTCCCTTCTGCCCCCAGGCGTCCTTCACGGCCTCTGTGCAGGGCAAGAAGGAGGTATTGGGGAGTGAGGACTGCCTCTACCTCAACGTGTATACACCCACGGTAAGTATATCATTACAAAGCCGCCTAATGTGACGTTATTCATGGGTCAAGTAAGCGTTGGCTGCTCAAGCCGCCGAGACATATACAGTATAGTCCATGTCAGCTGATGTTAAACCATCTAGTTACGGTACACAAGCAACCACGTACAGAATCTTAATGTGAGTGTGGCTGCAGCTCTCCTGCCACCTCACATGATACAATCACATCACCACACACTTGTAAAACACAAAATGGTTCAATATAATGCAGACAATATAGGGAAGATACACCTGCCACATGCCTGCCTGACTGTCATACGTGAAGTCGGGCAGATTAGCTTGGCAGTTATCGATATATTTAACTGTTGCTCGCCTACAGCCTCGTGCCTCTGGCCTCCCTGTGATGGTTTGGTTTCACGGTGGAGAATTCAGATCAGGCGGGAGTGGCTATTACCCATCCCTGCCTCTGCTGACGAAGGATATTGTTCTCGTCGTCGTCCAGTACCGTCTAGGAGTCCTTGGTGAGTACTGTCTCGAATCTGTCATATATGGCCACGTTGGCCTGGACGATAGTTACTGTACAGGTGACCTTTACATACCATAACGTTTTTCTAATCTTAATTACATTGTCTTTAAAAGCTTAGGTCACGTTAGATTAAATATCAAAGTCACTGTCAAAATTTGAACCCGACATTTTAGATATGATACTTGTCAGTAAATAAAGCCGCGTGTTATCATTGTCCTATTCTCATCAGGTTTCCTCTCGACGGAGGATTTGGTACTGCCGGGTAACCTGGGGCTGAAGGACCAGTTGCTGGCCCTCCGCTGGGTGCAGGACAACATCGGTAAACTCGGAGGTGACTCAAACAAGGTCACCATATTCGGGGAGAGCGCTGGAGCGGCTTCTGCCCACATGCATGTGTTGTCTCCAAAGGCTAAAGGTAATGATTGACCCATCACCAAGTCTATGAGGTGGTTATTGTATATATTCCCGTAAATATGGTTGTATCTCACTGTGAAGTTCTTGCAGTACACGCCACCACCCAATTCATTCTTCCTCACTCTCCCTGTCATCAGGGTTGTTCAACCGAGCCATCCTACAGTCAGGGTCGTCCTTGAGCCCCTGGGCCTTAATGGAGAACCATAAACAAGTGGCCTCCAAATTAGGTGACTTGTTAGGCTGCTCTGCCGCTGACTCGCTGTCTTCTGCCATCGATAGCTACCAGCTGCTGTCCTGCCTCCAACAGCTTCCCGTCGACAAACTAATCTTCCCACCCATACCTGACCCAGTTGTTAGTATCCATCACAACCTTAAGCTAATAACTGATATAACAATTATTATTAGTGTTTATTCATCCTTTGGCACTGAAGCTTTATTAATTTAACATGCTAACAGATTTGGATGATTGATATTTTTCCCCAGGGAATAAGAGGCAGGATGTACAGTAGGTATGAATGATGGTGGAAAATGTATAGCTCTGAAACATTTAATCACTGTTATGTCTGAATCACTCTTGTTTCATTCGACAAGAGCTGAAGATATCAAGAGTAGGTTTCAAGAAGAGTTTGTCCTTATGTGTCGTTTACCAACAGTGGAGGTGTATGGGTGATAGATGACCCAGTCTGTACTTGTTAGGTTAAACCAGTGTTTCTGTTTATTGCATGGCAGTGAGCTGACCACAGTACTGTATTTACATCTTAGAGGAATAACTGTAAGCTTATTGATAAAATTAGGTAAAACAAAACTGCTGCTCCACGAGGCTTTTTTAAATATATTCGAAAATAAATAAAAACAGTAAAGGAGTATGGTTAGGTATTAGTGAAACTTGAAAGAAATAAAAGACAACAGGTTCTTACGTCACAGGGGTGGAATGGTTGGCTGACAGTGTTTTTGCCACGAGTAGACGGTGACATCCTGCCTGACCACCCCGCCAACCTGCTGAGGTCTGGCAGATACAATAAGGTGGATCTTATCTCCGGCATCACCCAACACGAGGGATCACTCTATAGTTCAAGTACGTTACGTTTGCTCTTCAATTTTTCTGTTATTTACGTTTTTATGAAGTTTTCTGCTATATTTTTTCTCTTTACTAAAAAAATGCATCGGTGTAGCAGAAAAGTGTCAAATTGAAACATTTAAATACGATTATATCATCACAGGTGTAGTGTTTGAAAAAGAAAAAATCGACGAGATAGAACAGAACTTCACTACAGCTGGACCAGTATCCATGTTTTTCCGGGAATGGGAGGACGACCCAGAGTACATGGCTAGTCGCGCTTATTATTACTACCTGGGAGAGAAAAAGATCACTGAGGAAAAGGCTGAAGAATTTACAGAGGTAAGGCGTTCTGTCTCAGCTATACATTGTTTACTCGACCATAGCATCAAAATATAATAAGTGAAGAAGAATCGTGTGTCATAGTCATTACATACCCAAGTTATTATACACAACACAAAGACGAATCTACCAAGTTATCTTATACAGTCTAGTTATGATCATCTTCTTACATGGCTATATCCTGGTTATCATAGTACAGTCTGTAAACAAAATAGACTACCTGCCTACCTAGCTTTATCTTAGTACACAGACGTAGGTGAGGATGTCTGCTTCATTAATGAAGCTTTAAACGAATTTTATTGTCTTTGCCTTAGTCCCGTAGTAGTACAGTTAGCTTCACTAAGCTGTACAATGTCCTTGAGCTAAAAGTGAATATAAACATCACGGTCTGCCGGTAGTGTCACAAGCCTGAAATGTTTAGTAAACAGAAACATCAACAAGGTGGTATTAATTTGCCATTTAACTCTTTCAGTTATTAAGTGACAACTACTTTAGAGCGGCTCATGAGGAAACTGCACAGTTCCACACTGCATGGGAGGCGACTACCTGTCATACAGTATACAAGTATGTACTGCAGCATCGCGGCCAACACAGCATCGCGGATTTAGAAACACGTCATCAGAACACAACTATACACGAGAACTGTGAGTTGATCTTTCTTCCGTGTTTCACTGAACAAAAATTACAAACTATGAAGATAAGTATGGGAAGGAGACACTAGCATGTTCCATTTAGTAATTTTACAAAGTAAACATAACTCAGTGGGGGAAAATTGGAGGCAGGTTGTAAATAAGTATTAATATAGATGACCAGACTATCACGGTCTCCATCTTTCGTAATCAAAATAAGTGACTTTTTAAACTAGCTTGGCGATGATGTGTTGAGATGGTCGTGTTTGTTACAGGGGTGGGACACGCTGACGACCTCCAGTACCTGTTCAATGTGTTGCCCAACATACATCCGCCCCTGGAGCGTCCGGCAGACCTCTTCATGAGAGAGATTATGGTCACGCTGTGGACCAACTTTGCCGCCACCGGGTAAGACCAGCCCAGATGGACGCATGTTTAATCCTTTGTAAAATTGACCGGAAAATCATAAGTTCCGTTGGTTAGAGGTAAGAGGAGTTGGGGACAGGAGTTGTTTGGAGTTAACATGATCTTCACCCTCTAGGAACCCGACACCTGACGGCTCGCTAGGCTTCAGATGGTGGCCGACGACCCAGTCACGTCAGTGGTACTTGGCCCTCACCACCTCCCCCACCATGACGGACGACCTGCCCGATAAGGTGAGTCACTATACAACGGTGTGCTCTTCATGTTGCTTCACACGTCTTCTCTCTGGTATCTGATACAGCCAACACAGCGTAAAGTTCAACAATTGTGTTTGTTTAATAAGCCGAGGTGACACACCGTGACTTTGAATGAACACAAGTGATTCTGTTTATATTTTTTACTTTATAAGTTGTACTTTTTATTTATGTTCATTCAGTAATTCTTACCGGAAATTCTCCTACTGTATATAAAGCGTTAATGAACAGCAAAGAATATTATTTTCTAACAGAATTTTCAACACTTATTACCAACTGTGTGAATTAAACAGGATAGAAACTGTTCCATCATAGACCGATAACTCTGAAAGTTTGCCACGTGTTATATTACAGTTTGTATCATTATTATTATGTTATATGTAGTGGTATCGTGACCTCACCTGTTGATACTGTTTTAGGATTTGGAGTTCTGGAACAACATGCCGACCAAGAAGAACAAGCTGCTGTATCCTGAACGTTTCCTGACGAACCAAACGTGCCTCGTATCGCCCGGGTGGTGAAGGTACCCCCACCCACCCGCGGCTGCACCACCCACAACAGCGTCGGGATGTTCTTTATTTACCGGCAATAACTTCATGAAGGAGAAAAAATTATAACTGAATAAAAGTGAAGAATTGTTTTGTCTTTATTAGTTAAGTCATAGAAGACCTAATTACTGCACACGGCTTACTGCCAATTAAATCAGGATTTTAAAACACAGCGTTTAAAAGTGCCTTGGATCTGTTTATGGAATCAGTAGCCTAGCCTAGCCTAACCTACAAGAAAAAATAAATCTTCATGTTAGTGTAGGTGTGTGGTAACGTGACACAGCCTTGATATAACAAAGGATTCATACCTACTGTATACGTGAGTCGTAATGTTTGTCTATTAATTCCCGGAAGCTTTCACCGCCCAGTAAACCAGAAGAGAAACTAAGGGATATCCCTATCAGAAAAGAGGATGTTCCTGAGAAGATAAATAAATTAAAGACGAAATCCCCAGGGCCGGATGAAATCTTCCCTCGAGGTTTGAAAGAGTGTAAGGAAAAGATTAGTGGGCCCCTCGTAAATTGATTTACAAAATCATTAGACACGGGAGTTGTGCCAGACTTGTGGAAACAGGTAAATGTAGTACCCATATTCAAAAAGGGAGACAGAGCATCAGCGTCAAATTACCGGCCGATTAGTTTGACGTTAGTAGTGGGGAAATTTTTTGAATCAATTATAGCAAATAGCATTCGATCGCATTTAGAAAAAAACAAATGAATCTACGACTGTCAACGTGGATTTACAAAGGGAAAATCTTGTCTAACAAATCTGCTAACGTTTTTTAGGAGTCTTCGAGGAAGTAGATAATGACGAAAATTACGACGTATTTTGCTTAGACTTTAGCAAAGCGTTTGACAGAGTACCGCATCAGAGGCTTCTGAGAAAAGTTAAGGCTCATGGTATCGAGGAAAAGTTTTAAATTGGATAAAATCATGGCTCACCGATAGAACACAGAGGGTCAGCGTAGATGGTTTTAAATCTGAGTGGGGCCGTGTAACCAATGGGGTTCCCCAGGGGTCAGTACTGGGCCCACTCTTATTCATAATCTACATAAACGATCTAGATACTGGGATCAGTAGTGACATAAGCAAGTTTGCGGATGACACCAAAATAGGGCGGCAGATTAATTCAGGACAGGATGCAAATGCACTACAGGAGGATTTAAATAAACTGCAGGGGTGGTCAGAAAAATGGCAAATTATATTCAACACCAGCAAGTGCAGCGTACTTAATATTTGAAGAACAAATACTGTCAATGTATACAGCCTTAACAACATCAACCTAAAGAAGTCGACTTGTGAAAGAGACTTAGGGGTACTTGTAAGCCCGGACCTACGGCCTATAAAACAGTGCGTTAATGTTCGAAATAAGGCAAACAGAGTATTGAGTTTTATATCTAGAAGTGTAAGTAATAAGAGTGCGGAGGGCATATTGCAACTATATCTTGCACTAGTCAGGCCGCACCTCGATTATGCGGTTCAGTTCTGGTGCTCTTATTATAGAATGGATATCAATTCACTGGAGTCGGTGCGGCGAAGAATGACGAAAGTGATTCCGGGACTTAGAAGCCTTCCATATCAAGATAGGTTAAAAAAACTAAACTTGCATTCCCTAGAAAGACGAAGATTGCGGGGAGATATGATAGAAGTATTTAAGTGGGTGAAATGAATTAATAATGGAGATATAGATATAGTTCTTATAATATCCGAGCAGGATAGGACTCGTAGTAACGGATTTAAGTTGGACAAGTTTACTGTAAGTTTAGGAGGGAGATAGGAAGGAACTGGCTCACAAATAGGGTGGTAGACGAGTGGAATAAGCTTAGCAACTTTGTAGTAAGTGCTGGAACGCTGGAAAGTTTCAAAAGGAGACTGGATAGATTCATGGATGATAGAGAGTGGTAGTAACTCTCGACAGGAGCTGCCATGCACAGGCCAACCGGCCTATTGCAGATTCCTTATTTTCTTATGTTCTTAGTTAACGTCAGTAGCAACTATTTAACTCCATAAATTGTATCACTTTATTGTGAACTATTAATTTTACTTAATTAACATAAACACACGCAAAGCGCACGTGCAGTTACACAATACCTCGAGTACTAAGAAGACCACACACACACACACACACTAGGAAAACTTTACTGGGCCAGGCAGTGTGACTGACCTTCCTATTAGGTAAGTTGAATCCACGGTGTCAGAGGGAAGGTTAATTAAAATAAAGTGTCTTTTGATTTTTTCTCGAGATAGCATTGTAACTGAAAGCTTTTTCCCATAGTTCTCTGAACCAATAATTATAAGGGATTGAAAATTAAATTAGTTTACCGTTTGGTTATAAAAAAGTTAAAGGATTACGAACACTGTTTATTACCTGATCATTAAACACCCTGTACCGTGGCTGTCTGTTTCTTGAACCAGGCTGTCGTAAAGGCACTACAACGCAAAGTGCTTTACATACATACGGTACACACCCATTTTACTCACCTAATACTAAAGGTGGGGTTAGGTTAGGTTATGGCAGGGTGGATTAGGTTTGAATACAGTATGTTACGTCAGGTGAGGTAAGCTCGGGTGTTGAATCTTCACGTGACCAGGAATTTCTAATATTACACAGCTGATAAAAAGGTTGGGTTATACCCTGTTTATGACGGAGAGGCAAGACCAAGGTTAGCAGGTACAGAGAGTTCTTTGCCAGTTGCCAGTTGATCTTTCTAAACGCGCGGTGAGGAATTTAACTCAGTCCTGCTCTCCACTTTACAGCTCTCAAGGCGAAGAACTCCTACCGTTGTCCAGAAAATCATCTCATCGTTGGCTTTACTTAATCAATCAAATGTGGGCGTTGATACTTTAAATTAAATTGTGTCTGTTTCTTCTGACAACCCTTGATATTGCGCCATGCTTACCTTACCTTCCTACAGTATATTGGTGTTTCTGACAACGACTGCCCGCCCGTCACTCCACGACCGGGATTCTCAAAGCAAGGTTCGTAATGTTGCAGCTGACAAACATGAACTTTCAGTATATAAGTGTTGCATAACCTCACTGTTACGGCAGTAATCTATTACCTGTATTATTATTATTATTATTATTATTATTATTATTATTATTATTATTATTATTATTATTATTATATTATTATTATTTTATTTTTAATTTTGTATTTTGTATTATAAATTTTATTTACTATGAATTATTATTATTTTATTTATTTTTTTATTATAAATTTTATTTATTATGGATTATTATTAGTAGTATTACATTTTCGCCCCCCAGGCTAATCCCCATAAAAAAAAGCGCTTATTTATGAACTATTTATACAGTAAGAACGTATTAAGGCATCTCATCAGTTACCATCCTGTGGCATATTCTGCAGCTGGACCCATACGATAATTGTAAACATAACGTATAAGAAGAAAATTATCGACAATATGTCTTACAGTAATGGTACCGTATAATGTTTAGCACCTCTATACGTGGTTAGAGGTACTGCTCTGTGTATTTGTAATGATAGTTCAGGAGTTCGGGTGTGGCAGTAGACACAAACCACAGCAGGAATATCGTATATCGTTCCGCAATGGCAAAATACACGTAAACCTCAGCTACTGAACTCGTAAAAGTTTTTCTGTAGAATTGTTTCCTATTTTCAGTATGACGCAATACTTAATAGCAATAGTAGGAGTGTTACTGGTGACGGTGAAGGCTTACGGGTCAGCCCAACCTCCTGAGGCCACGGTAGAGGTGCAGCTAAAACAAGGCAACATCATAGGGTTCAGGGAAGAGGCTGGGGAAGGAAGGTATTTCTACAGCTTTAAGAGTATCCCTTATGCCCAGCCTCCCGTCGGTGACCTCAGGTTTAAGGTAAGTTGCAGAGATTAATATTCATTTGAATTTGAAATTATGTATTTTAGATACTGAAATATAAAGGATGATATATATTGTATAAAGTCAAATAATGTTCTGCATAATATGAATAGTAGGATATACTCTGATTATATCCTGCAGGACCCGATTCCTGCAGGTGGGTGGACGGAACCTAGGAATGGCTCCCTACCCCTTCCTGCCTGCCCCCAGAGCCTTGGCTTAGGCTTGGGAAACGAGGAAAATGTGACAGGGAGCGAGGACTGTCTCTACCTCACTGTCTATACTCCTTCAGTGAGTCGGTTCCCCTTACGCTGTTTAATACAACTTGACTGACACATATTTATTGTTTAACATAAAAATGTAATGGGAGGTCCCTAGAATGTATTCAATCCGCCGCCCCTCACACTTGACAACTTGACAGAATACCTCCACACTTGACAGAATAACCTACCCCACACTTGACAGAATACCTCCACACTTGACAGAATAACCTACCCCACACTTGACAGAATACCTCCACACTTGACAGAATAACCTACCCCACACTTGACAGAATACCTCCACACTTGACAGAATAACCTACCCCACACTTGACAGAATACCTCCACACTTGACAGAATAACCTACCCCTTGACAGAATACCTCCACACTTGACAGAATAACCTACCCCACACTTGACAGAATACCTACCCACACTTGACAGAATAACCTACCCCACACTTGACAGAATACCTCCACACTTGACAGAATAACCTACCCCACACTTGACAGAATACCTCCACACTTGACAGAATAACCTACCCCACACTTGACAGAATACCTCCACACTTGACAGAATAACCTACCCCACACTTGACAGAATACTGTGAGTTGATCCTTGTTAACATTAAAGTATGATTATGGTATATCTCAATCATCACCCGTTAATGACGTACTGTTTAAATATAATCAATTAATTTTCACACCTGTAGCCTCATGCATCTGGATTGCCTGTGATGGTTTGGTTCCATGGCGGCGGATTCAACTCAGGCTCTGGGGAGCTGTACACCCCTTTTCCCCTCCTCACCAGAGACATCGTCCTCGTCATCGTTCAGTATCGACTAGGAACTCTGGGTTAGTGTTGTCTAAATGGATAAAAATTTTGGGATGGATTAATGTAAGTCATCGTCATCAATTTGTTATATGTTTGGGTGAGTTGGTCGTGAGTACCTGTTGGCAGCTCCCTAATTAGGACGGTATCTTGCAGCCTCTCTTGTCATGTTTTTATCTCTGAGGTCATTTCTTACAACTTCTTCCCCACATCATTACTGGTCTGTCGCTAGTTCTCCTCCTTCTTGGCCTCATGCATTTTATGACCCAACTAGACTCCTCCAAAATCTCCATGTGTTCGAACCACCTCAATTTACCTTTATGTAAGACTTCGACAATGCTCTCACTACCCAGCCGTGTCTGAACAAGGTCTCCAATCCCAACGTCACATTTCACACCCACCTCAGTCACTGTGAGAAAGTTTTCACTGTCTTGTTCTTCATCAGGTTTCCTCTCGACGGAGGATTTAGTACTGCCGGGTAACTTGGGGCTGAAGGACCAGACGCTGGCCCTCCGCTGGGTGCAGGACAACGTCCAGGACCTTGGCGGTGACCCAACCACGGTCACCATCTTCGGGGAGAGTTCTGGGGGTGGCTCTGCTCACCTTCAGATGCTCACACCATACGCCAGGGGTAACCCATATGTTTTTGTACAGTAAAGTACAGTACACAATCCATGTCATATGTGGTGAATTACATTCTGCATAGAATGATCAAATGTATTTGAACAACAGAAATAATAATAATATCCTCACACGTATTGTATAGTGTTTCATCAGTATATCTCACAGCATTGTACAATGTTTCTCTGTATTTCACCTGCAGGGTTGTTCAACCGGGCCATCCTACAGTCAGGCTCGGCCTTGAGTCCTTGGGCCGTGAGTGAGGGTCACAGACAGGTGGCCATCAAGGTGGGTAACATCTTCAACTGCTCAGACTCGAGTCCATCCTCCACCGCCCTGGACAGCACCCAGCTTCTCGCCTGCCTCCAGAGAATCCCTTTTGAGAAACTCGTGCCTGTGGCTAACACCTTTCGCGTTAGTACCCAAAGCCATCTCAGACTCGTGACCTGTATGCATTTTCACATGGATTTATAATGAATGATTGCCAGTGACTGAAGAGAAAATATATGGCAGTGCATGACTTTGGTTTTGTGATCACGGCGACTTGTAACTTTCACGGGCAAGATCAAAAATACTTAGCGAGGTTCCTATTATATAGTATATTTCACAGGTGTGGTACGTACAGCCTCTGGTAATGACACCTAGAGTGGACGGAGACTACCTGCCAGACCACCCAGCCACACTGATAAAGACTGGAAGATTCAACAAAGTGGACCTTATCTCCGGTCACACCCAACACGAAGGAGCCATGTTTGCTGCCCGTACGTGTCCTGCATAATACTGACCAATGCTGTTATCACTGCTGTAGTTCAGATCTTTGAGGGAATCATAATTATTATACAATAATGTACTGCAATAATTAAAAAATACATAATATTTTAAAATAATGGCATATACAAAACATTAACATGAAATCACGTCTACATAGTTATCAAGACTGGTTTGAAAAAGGAAGCGGAGAAGTTGGAACGTGAATTTACAACAGCTGGGCCAGCATCGTTGTATTATGGGGCATGGGAAGAGTCTCCAGTGTACATGGCTCGTCGTGCCTACTACCATTATCTCGGGGAAACAAAATTATCAGGGGAAAAAATTGAGGAAATAAATCAAGTAAGTAAAACTACATTAATTATACATAAATGATGGTGTGTATACTTTACGGTATCCTAGTGACGTTTATTAAAAGTAAGGAAAGTATTTTATCCACTTAGTTTCAAAGTCATACACTAATTACTATACACTTAAGTTAGGATAGTGCCTTTAGTATAATGTTTAGGCATCCTTCAACGCTGAACTGGCATATACATTACGTAAGACCAGGATGACCTAAGTGATTAAAATAAACTTAAGCTGCAATAACTAACTCGTACATCAACAAAGGGAAACAAGTTTATTTATTTTTTCTTGTAGATGATAACTGACGGAATCGTAAGAGTTCCCCAAGAGGAATCTGCTCAGCTACACACGACCTGGTCAAAACCTCACTCAGTGTTTAAGTATGAGCTGCAACACCGTGCACAATACAGCATTTCTGATCTCGCCAATGCAACGACAGCGATTCCAAAACACTGTAAGTTGACGCGTCTTGTCTTTTGCAGGACCACAACACCACAGAAGTCAATCAAAATGGGAAGATCAGCAGATTAAGGGTTGGATTAGGTTAGGTAGTTTGTAGCCTTGGCTTGGGCTATTTTAAAACCCAGTACTCTCCTCATTTCTACAGGTTGAGCCGGTAGACTATTCTATTGGTCTACCATCCTCTGTGTGAAGTAATGTCTCCTTATGAATCCTGGAACCTTATCCATGCCTGATATTCTCTTAAAATTTCCAGTCTGTTTTGTACCAGTCTAATCTATCATTATATATTATCTCAAGACATAACTGTTACAGGGGTGAGTCACGGAGACGACCTGCTCTACATCTTCAATATAACAATTAACAACATAACCATGTCTCTGGGACGACCTGCAGACCTCTTCTTGAGGGACGTAATGCTGACTCTATGGACCAACTTCGCTGCTACTGGGTAATATGACGACTATATCATTTTAGAATCATGATTTGTGTATGACTCAGTGTATAAGAAGTTTACTGTTGAAATCATAACCATTGTTAAACTCTCGCTGTTCTTTACATATCTAGTTTTATCCACAACTATACAAGCAAACCACCTTCTCTCCCCGTAAAATATGATTAACTTATGAACAGCAGTAAATCAAGGCGAGACCCATAGTTGATGCAGATGACTAACCCTTGTTATAATTATAATGTGTCAGTTTAAGAAAGAGAAAGTGATGAGCAATAATTCATGTACTGTGCTTTCTAGGAACCCGACACCTGACGGCTCGCTCGGCTTCAGATGGTGGCCGACGACCCAGTCACGTCAGTGGTACTTGGCCCTCACCACCTCCCCCACCATGAGGGACGACCTGCCCGATAAGGTGAGTCACTACCATGATAGAGACGGTTTTTGTTCAGGTGAGTCACTACCATGATGCACGACGTGGTCTACATGATGCATCACACGCCTTACCTGGTAGTTGATACAAACAACACAGCATCAAAGGTGATAGTTGTGAAGCTCAGGTGTCGTACATTGAGTGGACACCTGTGATGAGGATCATATTGTTTACTGTATGTACTAGTCACCTTGGTGCCGTGAACTGCATCAATCAGCCTCCAGCTTATTTCAGCTTAAAATTAAACACATAATCCCAGATAGCGTTAGGATGATTAATCTTCAAGTGAAATCCGCTTTTTCAATAAATGTTCTTTATATCCCTAAGGCTCTGGAGTTCTGGAAGAACATGCCAACAAAGAGGAACAAGTTGCTGTATCCTGAACGTTTCACGAAGAACGAAACTTCCGGAAGTTTGACCTGCACCAATATGTAGATAGAGAGAACTCTCTCGTGAATGCTCACCTTTAAAACTTTTTGTTATAAAGTCACAAGAGCTTCACCCTGGCGTGTCAACCTCGTCACTGTTATTTGTGTTGTATTATTATCATCAAACAGTATTCCTTCACCTCACCAGCAACTATTAGATGTAAAGTAAAGTTCCAGTGAGTTTTGACTCGATATAATCACTTAAACTCAATTCGTATTTTAGATTTGTCCTTTGTTTTCAGACTGTATTGTCTGGTCAGAGTAAGCATTCTATGATAGTTCTTGTATCCCTAAGGTGCTGGGGAAGAACGTGTGTCTGGAGTCCTTGGCTGGAATACATGAACTTGCAGATAATTTTCTGGTGTTTTATATCCTTTTTATATTTTTGGTTATTATCTGATGTAAAGTTTTGACAGAGGTATGGAGCCTGAGGGAGAGGAAGGTGTGAGGGGCCGGGGGTAAAGAACCACATGTGTTTATGGACACTGAGAACATGTTTGTCGGCAGACACTAATGATGTGTGAAACAGTTTGTGCCAAGACATAATAAGAGCAACGTTTTGTTGGGATTTATTGATCAATTTGTCTTATGCAATACGTGTTTGGTTCATACTGGTCTTTATTGGCTTAAACAACTATGTGAGTTTATTCAGTGAAAGGAAATGAACTACCTTCACCAACCGCGGGTTTACCATCCACGGTTTATTATATTGTACGCCGTCTCTACTAACCATGGTATCTTATTTCAAGTATCCGCGGGTTTCCTCATCCTGCATAAAATGTTTGGAGATCTTATGACAAATACCCAGTGTCGTCATCGTCATCATTGTTAACTTTTCATTAAGTATTATCCAACTTCAGCTGCCAAGTATAATTTCAGATTTCTTTGACAAAGTTGATTACAAATACAAGTTCATGATTATTCTAGATAGACTTTTACTAGATTATGAAAAGATCTCCCTTAGCCAACAAGTAGTATTAGTTGTCTGGGTCATTACAAGTACTAGTCTATTGTACAAGTATGGTTATTGTACGAGATTATTTTTTAGCGCAGGTTTGTCCACACTTGTAAAACTTTCTCACTCACGACCAAAGTTATCACACGAGAATTAATAAAGTTGATATAAAGTACTAGTACGGTTCAACAACTAAGGACTATAGAACCACATTCTAAGTTAGTTATTATAATAGTAACCAAGAATTAAATATTAAGAGATTCAATTACTTAAGAGTCTCCGGGGCTAGAATAAGTTAAATAAATAAGTCTTCAAATATTACTTAATTGATTAAATATTCCGGGTGAACGATTTAACGTACCTTCAAGTTAAAATATTTTCTCCTTTATATACTGCTTGGCTCTACTGTGTTCTTATACTAACCTTCATCACCAGTGAGATGTGGCACTTGCAACTGACTGTACAACATGCAGGCAAGACAGTAATGCTACACAGAACTCTGGATAATAATGACCAACAGTGGAAGAGACGACAGGGATATCTAAAGGTGCTATATTCCCTTGATATACAGGTACATTATCCATTAACAACAGTGTATAAGAAACCCATAGGTAATTAATCCCATAATCTAATATCTGAAAAGATCGTATTGTCAACCAACAGTGTGTGTGTGTGTGTGTGTGTGCGGAGAGGTGTGTATGTAGGGCAGTTATTAGCTTTAGCTTGTGATGTCTTTGTTAGCTGCTGCTAGTAGAGGATGTGTTAGCTGCAGTTGCTGGGAACTGTTTTAACTGATGACGCTGACAGTTAACTGCTGCTAGTAGGGCTGGTGTTAACTTTTGCTAGTGGGGACTATGGTAACTGTTACTAGTAGGGACCGTGTTAGCGTTTGCTAGTGGGTACTGTGGTAACTGTTACTAGTAGGGACTGCGTTAGCTGCTGCTAGTAGGGACAGTTTTAGCTTTTGCTAGTGGGGACTGTGGAAACTGTTACTAGCAGGGACAGTGTTAGCTGCTTCTTCTGGAAATTGGAGAATCTGGTGGTAGGAACTATTAGCTGCTGCTAATGGGGACTGTGTCAGTTGTTGCTAGTGGGAACTTTTATTAGCAACTGCTAGTAGGGACTATGTTAGCTATTACAAATGTTGACTGTGTTAGCGCTTAGTAAAGGTGTCTGTGTTAGCTACTGCTCTGTTAACAGCTGCTAGTGGGGAATATACTAGCTGCTGTTAGTAGAGACATTGTTGGCTAATGATAGTGGGGACTTCTATTAGCTACTGCTAGTGGATACTGTGTTATATGTTGCTGGAAAGTAGACATTATAAACATAGAAACAAGGTCGCGTCCAGGTACTGAGCAGCTTCTCCTCCGTGTGTGGACACTTTGTTTATGGGATCACACCAGAGGTTTGATTTTGTCTTGATGTTGTTTTTGAAAGATGTGTTTATATGTAAGGCTTTTTATCGTGTTTATGTGTCAAAAGATTAGAGTCATGACATCTTTGAAAGCCTTATTTTAATATATTATAAATATTACCTTTGTCCACTTACACATAATATTTCCCAAAACAGTATCACGACAATTTTGAACCCTTGATATTACACAGTAAGAGAGGTGTTGAAGCAGCAGCTCCATTGGGACTACTGCAAACTGTATAGCATAAGCTCCCCGCTCGGGCCCTACAACCAATCTTTAGCGAGTTTAGCCATTGCTTTCCTCATATGTTTTTGGATTATAGTTTCCTGTTCAGCTATGGTATTTCTTGACTTGTCTATCGTTTATGTCGCCAAGTATCTACACGAAGAACCATTCCTGTTTTACTACAGCATAACAGATACAATAAAAAAAATGATGTCTACAATGAACTGTATGATGTGTTGCTCGATCAAACTCTACATTCAGCTTCCTTCACGATTTTCCTTTTTGTATCACATAGATATAATTAGAACATCCTGGTGGGGGAAGTTATGTATATATATATATAAGAGAAACCAACAGAAGTCACTTACAATCCCTAGGAGCGCCACAATGGTAAGAACTTGTGGAAAATCCCTAACACGTGTTGGTGTCTCATAAAGATTTACTTATTACTTTTACGCCTTTGTGTCAGTCAATGTGTGCTTCAGTTTAGTGCAGTTTTGAATCTTGTCAGTCGTCAGGATTTTTGTGTTAAATGGCAAGACTGGATAACGACTGACAGTATTGGAGAGATGACCAACGTAACTTCCATAGATGAACTATTAGTGAAAGATACAGGCTACGTGTGGACAAAGAAAAATTTTCAGATGGAAACAAGTGGGAGTCGCGAAAAGAGGCAGACCGTTTCCTATCTGCCGACGTTTGAGGCATTGTTACATCGCAAAGTTCGATACCAGTTCTACATATTATACCCCGATAAGTTTGTCAAAAATTAAAGGTCAAATAACGTGATTGTGTATTAGTCCACAGTAAGTATTCACTTTTGGAATATCGCGTAACTTTTCCTCTTCGACACTAGGGGTCACAGTCCTGATTTCGACAGCTATACAGATTTACAGCAACATTTATATGGAAATTGGCTTCATGGAAGGAAAGGACCAGGTTTAAGAAATTAGATCCATCCTCAATAATGCAGACCACAAAATTTCAATACAATATAGGTTGTCCTGAAACACTGACTAAGGCTCCGGGATAAAAAAACAAAAATAAATAAAATAGTATTTACTTGGTAGAGGAAAACAATGGAACGTAACTTTGGCCATCCTTCTCTCGTTCTGGCTCTGTGGTGCTAGAGGATTGGCACAACTGGCACCATTGGTAAACTTAACTCTGCTGAAAGACAATGAACCTAAGGGTAAGATACAGTGGGACGAAAGTCCTCAAATAATTAATACAGCAAAGTTACCGAACACAGGCACTGGGCTAGTTTATCGGACACGATGTCAAAGAATTGCAGGGTCCAACAAGGAAGTTTTGGTGTTAATGTCTGACATCTTGGACTTAGAAAATAAGAGGGTATGAGTGCCTAAGGGGCCACTGGTTATCTTGGCAAGTTACATATAGTGAAGGAGGAATAAGTGTAAATAGAGAGGATTCCCTGTACAGGTTCATCAGTTTACAGCAAAGTGTGGTCTTTCCTTAATGTTGTCAAGTGTCATAAACACTGACAACAGTGAGGGACATATCTCTTAGTGTAATTGTCATGCTGTGTGCGTAAGAAAGTGAATTATCAAGGGTGAGGTCCACGGGGAGGAAGGGAAAGTCCCTTTATGACATGGATATGTAAGCCACGTGAACGTCCTTGCTGTAGTCTGCAGTCCTTAGGGAGAGCTCATCATGGTGGGGTGTTTAGCTAGAGTGAGAAGAGTGAAGAGAGCAGGTGTGGGCTGCAGGAGGCGGCATGTTTGAGGTGCACACCTTGAGGAAGTACAGTCCCGTTCTGATGTTCGTTATACACCAATGGCAAAGGGCGCATAGCCTGTTGCACCCTTGCTGGACGGCAGAACTCTAGGCCGACCCTCCCACTAACACAGAGTGAAACTGACAACGGAGCAGTTTGATTCGAAAGACAACTTCTCGAAAAGAGATGGGAAGGATATTAATATGAATATCGGCTAACATTTGTGCTGATGGATGATGATGTGTTAATATACTGCTTACGAGAAGAAGACCGTAGTGATAGGAGTAGCCATTCCTGTATTAGAATAAAATGGAGAAATCGGTTCTGAATGAACAGTATAGGAAGCAGATGAACAGAGCTCATATATCAAGACACTGCATTCATTACTTGAAGTTTGCCGTGAATATATATATATATATATATATATATATATATATATATATATATATATATATATATATATATATATATATATATATATATATAACAGTGTCCAGGAGGGCATAGAGGGAGGGGTGTATTGTATTGTTCATAGGGCAGTCATCAGCTTTAGTTAGTGATGGTTATGTTAGCTACTGCTAGTAGGGCCTGTATTAGCTGCTGGTGATGGTGGTATTATTTGTGATTGTGTTAGCTATTACTAGTGGGTACTATGTTAGCTATTGATTTGGTAACATTTGCTAGTGAGGACTCTGCTAGCTGCTTCTTGTGAGGACTGTGTTATCTGTTGCTAGCAAGGACTGTGTTAGCTGTTGCTGGAAATTGGAACATATCAATACAGATACAAGGATGCGTCCTTTGCGTCCAGGTACTGAGCAGCTTCTCCTCCGTGTGTGGACACTTTGTTTATGGGATCACACCAGAGGTTGGATTTTGTCTTGATGTTGTTTTTGAAAGATGTGTTTATATGTAAGGCTTTTTATCGTGTTTGTGTCAAAAGATTAGAGTCATGACATCTTTGAAAGCCTTATTTTAATATATTATAAATATTTGCAACACAAATATACACATAATATTTCCCAAAACAGTAAGACACCAATATTGATCCCTTGACGTGACACGGTAATGAAGGTGCTGAAGCAGCAGCTCCATTGGGATGACTGCAAGCTGTAGGGCATAAATTCTTCTCTTGGACCCTGTAGCCATTCGCTAGAGAATTTAACATACACTTTCCTCGTAAGCTTTTAGACTTTAGTTTCCTGTTTGGGTACGATAAGTCTTGACTTGCCTTTCGTTCATGTCATGATTTTTCAAGCTATATATTTAGATGAAGAAACATTCCTGTTTTTATAAAGCATAATAGACACAATAATAGACATGACGTCCACAGTGAGGTTTGTGATATGATGTCTGAACAAACTTTACCTTCAGCTTCCTTCGCAAGTTTCCTTTTCGTATCACATGCTGGTGGGGGAAGTTATATATATATATATATATATATATATATATATATATATATATATATATATATATATATATATATATATATATATATATATATATATATATATATATATATATATATATATATATATAAGAGAAACCAACAGAAGTCACTTAAAATCCCGAGGAGCGCCACAATGGTAAGTACTTGTGGAAAATCCCTAACACGTGTTGGTGTCTCCTAAAGATTTACTTATTACTTTTACGACTTTGTGTCAGTCAATATGTGCTTCAGTTTAGGGCAGTTTTGAATCTTGTCAGTCGTCAGGATTTGTGTCTCAACAAGGAGATGACACTACTTACTTCACTCCGGTCTTTACTGAGAGTATGATAAGCGGTGATGCTGGTCGAGGTGTTCTCCAAGACCCACACCACCACAACAACAGCTAACATCTTCTTTATCTTAACTTACAGAAAGTTTCGGTGTGTGTCGTCCTCCTCTTGATCCTAAGCTCTATGGCAGAAGGAGTTCAAGAAGAAGGAGGTATTGTGTGTAGGGCGCCGTGATTGATTGATTGATTATACAAAACTTGCATTAATAACTTAGTGTAAATTGTCATAATATAACTTACTCTGTTTGATATATGAGGCTGTCAGGGATTTTTAAACCAGATCCTGTCACCAGTCTAACAAATTATGATAATTTCCTTCCAGATGGAAAAGAGGCCAAGTTCTTCATTAAGAGTTATTCAACAACCACCTGGACTTTCTTGTCATCATTCACCTCAACTGTCCCCTACACTTGTTACCTAAGTAAGTTTCCATCACTCAGTTGGATACTAAGATAATTGGGCAGTACTGTACCTTCCATGTACGTGGCGAACTGTAGTGTAATAGTCAGCATTTTTGCCTCGCAAGACAGTGGTCCTGGGTTCGCTCCCCAGACAGGGTGAAACTCTGGGTACATTTCTTTAAGCCATTTTTCTCTTACTAACTCACACTATTTGGTAACTTGGATGTTAACTGATTACAGATCGTGGCGAGCTGTCCTGTCTTGATGGTTTATTCCTTGACATAACTTCATACAGTTCAATAGGTGGTCCTACGCTCGGTCAGCCTCGATCACGAGAGGAGCAACTGTGGGGAATTATTTGTAGAAACTTTTATTATACAATTCATGGTGTAATAAATGTTATTTCCGGGCGCTTGAGTGGTTTATAACGATACATTAATGTTTTATATTTTCCCGAATTTCACAATGTTATGTGTTAATCCTTGTGGATGTGTGTTGTAGGTGATGATGCGGCTGGAGATTGCGCAACAGGCCGTCGACTGCGTCGCTCCAAAAAACTTTCCTTAAACCATGAGGCGACCGTCACTGATCTCCTCAGTAGTACTGACGAAGGAAGTTTAGACGTACTTGACGGATTGTCTAACCAGGAAGAAAAATTATTCTTCACACTGTGGAAGACCTCCAGTAGCACCGTCACCGTCACCACCTTCTCCACCAACCGCTCCGTCACCATCTCCGCCTCCCTTATGTGTGTTTATCCTGGATTAGTAGTCAATCAGTGCTAACACGGACACTATCGACCACTGTACGATGTTCCTCCTTCCTTAACACTATACTCACTCTGTTGTTCTTGCGCTCACTCTGGACCCATCTTTTGGGAGGTCACATTTTCAATACTTTATTACGGCTGAACGTAAACTAGATTAACTTATATTAATATGTGAATATTGTATATACATAACTGACCCCTAATAAATACATGGACTTGCAGATTATCTTCTGTTGTTTTATATCTTTGTTTATTTTTGGTGATTATTTGATGTAAAGTTTTGACAGAGGTATGGAGCCTGAGGGAGAGGAAGGGGTGAGGGGCCGGGGGTAAAGAACCACATGTGTTTATGGACACTGAGAACATGTTTGTCGGCAGACACTAATGATGTGTGAAACAGTTTGTGCCAAGACATAATAAGAGCAACGTTTTGTTGGGATTTATTGATCAATTTGTCTTATGCAATACGTGATTGGTTCATACTGGTCTTTATTGGCTTAAACAACTATGTGAGTTTATTCAGTGAAAGGAAATGAACTACCTTCACCAACCGCGGGTTTACCATCCACGGTTTATTATATTGTACGCCGTCTCTACCAACCATGGTATCTTATTTCAAGTATCCGCGGGTTTCCTCATCCTGCATAAAATGTTTGGAGATCTTATGACAAATACCCAGTGTCGTCATCGTCATCATTGTTAACTTTTCATTAAGTATTATCCAACTTCAGCTGCCAAGTATAATTTCAGATTTCTTTAACAAAGTTGATTACAAATACAAGTTCATGATTATTCTAGATAGACTTTTACTAGATTATGAAAAGATCTCCCTTAGCCAACAAGTAGTATTAATTGTCTGGGTCATTACAAGTACTAGTCTATTGTACAAGTATGGTTATTGTACGAGATTATTTTTTAGCGCAGGTTTGTCCACACTTGTAAAACTTTCTCACTCACGACCAAAGTTATCACACGAGAATTAATAAAGTTGATATAAACTTTATATCAACTTTATTAATACGCTTCAACACCTAATAACCCGAAGCTCACATTCAAGGACGCGTCCATGACAACTCCACCTTGTAGGGCACATTATTATCATCATCTTGGACGACAGCTGTTTACAATCTTGGCATTAAAGGTAGTCACAATAATACAACATTGTGGGTAATAATGTCGGCAGGAGTCTGGGTAAAACAAACCAACAATGATGGAAACAGAGGTGAAATAAACAGTTTACAGTACACCAACCAGCTCACTTGATAGCACGATATCAGCGATTGAGGATGTCTTACTTATTACAGACCAGCAGTGATAATGTGAGGGCCTATCCGAATGTGTGTGTGTGTAATAATAATAATAATAATAATTAACGGTTTATTGAAAGAGCTTGGCAGCCAGAAGGCTGAAAATATACAGTTACATATTTGGGGAATGGGTTACGAATTACAAATAATATACAAGTAACATAAGTGACACAAATAAGACATATAATAACTAGATGGGGAAAAACTCAAACTACAGTTCATTTCAACATAGTGACAGTGTAAGGAGCAGTGTTTACTGGGAGTGAATACACTGATTTATTACAAGTTATTGATAATTTTTACAATAGTTGGGACTGGGCTGTTGTTATAGCGATCAGTTCGTGCACGTATGGGCTGGATGCGGTTGTGGTGTCGAACAGCAATTCTCGGACAGGGGATCTCAGGTGGTAGTAGGGGCCGGTGTCGGGGATGGTGTAGAAGCTTCTTACCAAATTTGCAGATGAGGCCGTGGTGATGGTCAGTGAGAGTCGAAAGGGTCAGTGTGTTGAGCGCTTCTTGATATGTGGAGTAGGAAGGGGAGAGAATAATCTTGCATGCCCTCTTTTGCACTTTTTCTAGGTGTTTACGTTGTGTGGCATTTAGGGAGGAAGACCAGGTGGGGGAGGCATAGGTGAGCTTGGGAAGTATGAATGTTGTGTATACACTGAGGAGCTCGTGTGCGGGAACTCCGAGGGACTTGAGTCGGCGGAGGAGGTGGAGACGGAAACTGGAGGATTTGACAACTTCACTTAAGTGTGGTTTCCAATTTAGTTTGTTGTCTATGGTGACGCCGAGGAGCTTCGTGGAATCTACAACCTGGAGTGTGTTCGGACCTAGAGTAATGGAAGGAAGTGGGACAATGTCGGAGGAGAGGTTGATGTGCATAACCATGGTCTTGGTATGGTTGATGGTGACATGGTTGTTGGTGGCCCAGTTTTGGAGACTGTTCAATAAATCCTGAAGGGCGGTATAGTGTGTGTGTGTGTGTGTGTGTGTGTGTGTGTGTGTGTGTGTGTGTGTGTGTGTGAGTGTGTGTGAGTGTGTGTGTGTGTGTGTGTGTGTGTGTGCGTGTGTTGGAAATTTGTACACTATCAATAAATATACAGTTAATTAAAAATTTCTTAATGTTCTAATTTCCTCAATATAACTGCATATGGCTTCAAATTTCTCCACAGAAGTGTTCAAATTTCAAAATTTTCCCGGGGGGCTTACAGCGCCCCCCGGAACTCCCAGATGTTTAGGCTCGCTTCACTCGCCACCCCACAACTCTTGGGTAGTTATAATGAGGGGGCCTCCACAAAGAGGCTGCCCATGGGCCTCCACAGGTCTAAATCCGGCACTGCGCCCGCTTGTGAAGCCATGTTGGGAATCATTGATCAACTTGTGCTTCTACAGGTGATTTCGAATAAAGTTTGAAAGTATTGCTTCCAGTAATTTGCCTACAATTGATGTTAGACTGATTGAACGGTAGTTAGAGGATAGTGATCTATCTCCCATCTTGAAAATCGGTATTACATTCGCTATCCTCCAGGATTCTGGTACTACACCCGTTTTTAGGGACATGTTAAACAACTTTGCTAAGGGCATACTAAGCTCTTCCTTACATTCCTAAGCTAAACTAAACTAAACTTGCATTACCTAGAAAGGCGAAGAGTGCGGGGAGATATGATAGAAGTATTTAAGTGGGTGAAAGGAATAAATAAAGGTGATATAGATAAAGTTCTTATAATATCCGAGCAGGATAAGACTCGGAACCACGGATTTAAGTTGGATAAGTTTAGGTTTAGGAGGGAGATAGGAAGGAACTGGTTTACAAATAGGGTGGTGGACGAGTGGAACAAGCTTAGCAACTTTGCAGTAAGTGCTGGAACGCTGGGAAGTTTCAAAAGGAGGCTGGATAGATTCATGGATGATAGAGAGTGGTAGTAACTCTCGACAGGAGCTGCCATGCACAGGCCAACCGGCCTATTGCAGACTCCTTATTTTCTTATGTTCTTATGTAAATATCTCATCGGGACCAGGCGACTTATTAGGCTTTAGTTTGTCTATTTGCTTACTAACATCGTTACTAGTCACTACTATCTCGCTTAATTTGTTTTCTTCACTATCTCTGAATAGAGTCGGTGCCTCGGATATCATATTTAAATTTTCGGTGGTGAAAACTGTTGAAAAATATCTATTCAGATTATTGCTCATTTCCCCGTCGTTATCAGTTAGCTCGCCGGTATTTGACTGAACTGGCCCAATCTTTTCTCGTGTTTTAGTTTAATACATTTTAAAGAATCCCTTGGTGTTTGACTTCGCCTCCCTTGCTACCTCCAGTGCATTATTCTTCTTTGCTTTGCTTATCTCGGTCTTAACCCTACTACCTTATAATAATCTCAGAGGTAGACTTCACCACGCTTTATTCTCTAACCTATAGCCTTCCTTTGTCCAATAATATTCTTCAAATAATTATTTATCCATTTGGGGTCATCGTTGTTTGATCTGAGTTTTCTGTATGGTATGTTCTGCCCATGTGCTCACATGGAGGTACCAAAGGCAGTTATTACACAATTATCTATGTCCAGAGCAAAGTGTCTGCCGACAAACATGTTCTCAGTGTCCATAAACACATGTGGTTCTTTACCCGCGGCCCCTCACCCCTTCCTCTCCCTCAGGCTCCATACCTCTGTCAAAACTTTACATCAAATAATCACCAAAAATAAACAAAGATATAAAACAACAGAAGATAATCTGCAAGTCCATGTATTTATTAGGGGTCAGTTATGTATATACAATATTCACATATTAATATAAGTTAATCTAGTTTACGTTCAGCCGTAATAAAGTCTTGAAAATGTGACCTCCCAAAAGGTGGGTCCAGAGTGAGCGCAAGAACAACAGAGTGAGTATAGTGTTAAGGAAGGAGGAACATCGTACAGTGGTCGATAGTGTCCGTGTTAGCACGGATTGGCTACTATTCCAGGATAAATACACATAAGGGAGGCGGAGATGGTGACGGAGCGGTTGGTGGAGAAGGTGGTGACGGTGACGGTGCTACTGGAGGTCTTCCACAGTGTGAAGAATAATTTTTCTTCCTGGTTAGACAATCCGTCAAGTACGTCTAAACTGCCTTCGTCAGTACTACTGAGGAGATCAGTGACGGTCGCCTCATGGTTTAAGGAAAGACTTCTGGAGCGTCTAAGTCGACGGCCTGTTGCGCATCCCTCAGCCGCAGCAAGACCTACAACACACATCCACAAGGAGTAATGCAGAAAATTGTGGAATTCGGGAAAGTATAAAACATTAATGTATCGTTATAAACCACTCAAGCGCCCGGAAATAACATTTATTACACCATGAATTGTATAATAAAAGTTTCTACAAATAATTCCCCACAGTTGCTCCTCTCGTGATCGAGGCTGACCGAGCGTAGGACCACCTATTGAATTGTATGAAGTTATGTCAAGGAATAAACCATCAAGACAGGACAGCTCGCCACGATCTGTAATCAGTTAACATCCAAGTTACCAAATAGTGTGAGTTAATAAGAGAAAAATGGCTTAAAGAAATTTACCCAGAGTTTCACCCTGTCTGGGGAGCGAACCCAGGACCACTGTCTTGCGAGGCAAAAATGCTGACTATTACACTACAGTTCGCCACGTACATGGAAGGTACAGTACTGCCCAATTATCTTAGTATCCAACTGAGTGATGGAAACTTACTTAGGTAACAAGTGTAGGGGACAGTTGAGGTGAATGATGACAAGAAAGTCCAGGTGATTGTTGAATAATTCTTAATGAAGAACTTGGCCTCTTTTCCATCTGGAAGGAAATTATCATAATTTGTTAGACTGGTGATAGGATCTGGTTTAAAAATCCCTGACAGCCTCATATATCAAACAGAGTAAGTTATATTATGACAATTTACACTAAGTTATTAATGCAAGTTTTGTATAATCAATCAATCAATCACGGCGCCCTACACACAATACCTCCTTCTTCTTGAACTCCTTCTGCCATAGAGCTTAGGATCAAGAGGAGGACGACACACACCGAAACTTTCTGTAAGTTAAGATAAAGAAGATGTTAGCTGTTGTTGTGGTGGTGTGGGTCTTGGAGAACACCTCGACCAGCATCACCGCTTATCATACTCTCAGTAAAGACCGGAGTGAAGTAAGTAGTGTCATCTCCTTGTTGAGACACAAATCCTGACGACTGACAAGATTCAAAACTGCCTTAAACTGAAGCACATATTGACTGACACAAAGTCGTAAAAGTAATAAGTAAATCTTTATGAGGCACCAACACGCGTTAGGGATTTTCCACAAGTTCTTACCATTGTGGCGTTCCTAGGGATTGTAAGTGACTTCTGTTGGTTTCTCTTGTATATATATATATATATAACTTCCCCCACCAGCATGTGATACAAAAAAAGGAAACTTGCGAAGGAAGCTGAAGGTAAAGTTTGTTCAGACATCATATCACAAACCTCACTGTGGACGTCATGTCTATTATTGTGTCTATTATGCTTTATAAAAACAGGAATGTTTCTTCATGTAAATATATAGCTTGAAAAATCATGAAATCAAAATATATAAGATCCAAACAAGAACGAAAGGCAAGTCAAGAATTATCGTACCCACGCAGGAAACTAAAATCTAAAATTAGAGGAGGAAAGAGTGTGGAAAATAAAAAAAATATACATATTGCAAGGCGCACGGCCTTGCAATTGTCACAATGGAGCTGCTGCTTCAACACCTCTCTTACTGTGGTATATCAGGGGTTTAAAATTGTCGTGATACTGTTTTGGGAAATATTATGTGTTAGTGGACAAAGGTAATATTTATAATATATTAAAATAAGGCTTTCAAAGATGTCATGACTCTAATCTTTTGACACAGAAACACGATAAAAAGCCTTACATATAAACACATCTTTCAAAAACAACATCAAGACAAAATCAAACCTCTGGTGTGATCCCATAAACAAAGTGTCCACACACGGAGGAGAAGCTGCTCAGTACCTGGACGCAAAGGACGCATCCTTGTATCTGTATTGATATGTTCTAATTTCCAGCAACAGCTAACACAGTCCTTGCTAGCAACAGATTACACAGTCCCCACAAGAAGCAGCTAGCAGAGTCCTCACTAGCAAATGTTACCAAATCAATAGCAAACATAGTACCCACTAGTAATAGCTAACACAATCCACCATTCGCAGTAGCTACACAGTCCTCACTTATAGCAGTTAACAAAGTCCTCACTAGCAGCATCTAACAGAGTCCCAGCTAGCAGCAGTTAACCACCCCCACCATCAGTCCCCAGCAGCAACAGCTAGCAGCTAGTCCCTACTAGCAGTAGATAACAGAAACATCACTAGCTAAAGTTGATGACTGCCCTATGAACTATACACCCCTCCCTCCAGGCCCTCCTGGACACTGATGTCCAATACTGCTGCCTCAGCCCTCGCTGTCCTGGTTGACCCTGCCTGCTCGATGCCTTCAGCACTAATTGCGACACACACACCGACTCCTACCTCGTCCCTGCCCCCCCCCCTACTGGACCCAAGGGCGTACTTCCTCAAGGTGTGCACCTCAAACATGCCGCCTCCTGCAGCCCACAGTGTGGGCCCTACACCTGCTCTCTTCACTCTTCTCACTCTAGCTAAACACCCCACCATGATGAGCTCTCCCTAAGGACTGCAGACTACAGCAAGGACGTTCACGTGGCTTACATATCCATGTCATAAAGGGACTTTCCCTTCCGCCCCGTGGATCTCACCCTTGATAATTCACTTTCTCACGCACACAGCATGACAATTACACTAAGAGATATGTCCCTCACTGTTGTCAGTGTTTATGACACTTGACAACATTAAGGACCGACCACACTTTGCTGTAAACTGATGAACCTGTACAGGGAATCCTCTCTATTTACACTTATTCCTCCTTCACTATATGTAACCTGCCAAGATAACCAGTGGCCCCTTAGGCACTCATACCCTCTTATTTTCTAAGTCCAAGATGTCAGACATTAACACCAAAACTTCCTTGTTGGACCCTGTAATTCTTTGACATCGTGTCCGATAAACTAGCCCAGTGCCTGTGTTCGGTAACTCTGCTGTATTAATTATTTGAGGACTTTCGTCCCACTGTATCTTACCCTTAGGTTCATTGTCTTTCAGCAGATTTAAGTTTACCAATGGTGCCAGTTGTGCCAATCCTCTAGCACCACAGAGCCAGAACGAGAGAAGGTTTTCCTAAACCAAGTACATACCAGGTTGTTGTTTTTGTTTTTTTAGCCCGGAGCCTTAGTCAGTGTTTCAGGACAACCTATATTGTATTGAAATTTTGTGGTCTGTATTATTGAGGATGGATCTAATTTCTTAAACCAGGTCCTTTCCTTCTATGAAGCCAATTTCCATATAAATGTTGCTGTAAATCTGTATAGCTGTAGAAATCAGGACTGTGACCCCTAGTGTCGAAGAGGAAAAGTTGCGCGATATTGTGGACTAATACTCAATAACGTTATTGGGCCTATAATTTTTGTCAGATTTATCGGGGTATAATATGTAGAACTTTATGTCTTTCCACAAATTGATGACATCGAACTTGAAAATGGATAGCTAGTCATAGTATTTGTCATCAAGATGGCTCTCTGCAGCAATTCTTTTTCTGGCTCGCAACTGACTCACGTGAAGGTAAGACAGAGTTGACTCGATAAACTGTTTACGTCGTCTCTAACGTCCCCCAAGGCGGGTGTGAGAGCCATCTCCAAGCTTTCTTCTTTCTGTTTTTATTTACTCTTTGTTTATAAGTAAGTTATATGACTCCCTTAACAATAAAAATATTTAAATAAGGTTATTAGAAAAATAGATATTTAAAACACAGAAGGAAAGTGCCTGAGTTGTCCTTAGTGTCTACTGTCTATATGCTTGATGGTGATCGTCGGAGAGTTATATACTGTAATGCGAAAAGCCTTCTCGGTAGCACAGTGTCTTGCCTCAACAAGATGGCCTAATTGACCAGCTGTGGGCGGATCTAATGACTAGCTGTGGGAGGGTGCAGTTATGGGGTGTACGACGCCATTTACGATGACTTTCTTGCCCTGATCTTGTTTCAGGAATACCACCTTTTCGGAGCTCTGGAGAGATCTCGAAGTTTCTATATTTTGAGTACAGTCCTAGCTACTAATTCCCACCAGGAAACTTGCTTCGAGACTCTTCCAAATCTTCGAAAGGTGCAGAGTTCCATGTGTTAAAGGCGATATTGCTGAAAAAAGATCAGGGCACGAAGGTCATCGTAAATGGCATCGGTACACCCCATAACCGTTCTTGCAAAGTATGGTTGAACGGTGAACATTAAACGTTCTATTACTAGTCATTGAAGATCACTATAACACCATTAAATCACCTAACCTAACCTAACCTTCACACCCCTCTTGGCTCTTCCATCAGTAGTCACAACATTCTAACTCCGTATATTGTAGTTGGGAAAAAAAATACAAATAATGTTTTGTTTTTTTAATACTTATATCTATTCACAGGGGTCAATTATGTACATACATTATAAACAGCATCCTGTCAAAACTTTTGTCCCCTTGTTCATCAACGTTATTTCTTCCGTCTTACGTTATAGACAGTACAAGTTGTGATAGAGTGGAAACACACGGTCGGCAAGCGATGGAGGAAGGTGACATGAGAGGGTCTGTGTCTAGGAGGGGGGGAGGGGGCATAATCACTATCACTGGCAGGTTATCCAGTATAAATTATATAACATTGTTTTGTTTTTTCATCAAATTGCGCCAAATATGTTCTAAAAACGTAAAACTAATGCTAATGCCAACCAAGACTCAGTAATATGTAGCGCTATAACCAAGGGTAAAATGACGTTCACAGGTTAATCAAAATAAAGTGGATGAACAGAAGACCAGAGAGTCGCTTGTGTCAGAGTTCCCCGCCTCAACACACGTTAAGAACTAGTCCGCTATACGTGCACATGACCGAGGCGGAGACGGTGATGGAGCGGTTGGTGGAGAAGGTGGTGATGGTGACGGTGGTGCTGGAGGTCTTCCACAGTGTGAAGAAGAACTTCTCTTCGGGAGATGTCTTGTCTTCAGGCTTGATCATGTCACCGCTGCTGCTGGTAAGGCTGTGGTAGGCGCTGTCGGTGTCAGTGTCCAGTGAGAGCTTCTTAACTCGGCGACGTCTGCGTCCGGGGCAGGCCTCGGGAGCAGCGTCCGCTGAGGTAGAAATGGAAACGGGGTCAGGCAGGTTCAGAAAGCCAGGCTAACGTACTAGAAATAAATACAGGCTGCAAGGACAACAGTCTGAGTCTTTAAATAAACTCAGCCATTGTCGTACCTTCGGCCGGAATGAAATATTTTTATCTTTTACAGAAGAAATCAGAACTTACCGTCTCACCCTTATCTTTTAAGTCCCATAAAGTGTCCGGATATTAGTCTCAACATCAGTGACATCAAGGATACAGAAGACCATAATCAGAACAGTTTGATAAGTTATAAGGAAATATAGAGTAAGAGTCTGTACCCCCGCCTCCAGTCTCTTGTTATAATTGATCTTCATTATCCATATTTGACTCGACCTTCTGTACCCCGAGCATCTCTCACAAAGTAAGGTAAGTTTCTATCTAGCTATCTATCTATCTATCTATATATCTATCTATCTATCTATCTATCTATCTATCTATCTATCTATCTATCTATCTATCTATCTATCTAAATAGTTATATAGAATCACTTTTTCCAAGAATCTCGTATTATCTAACAATTTAACTTGATATGAGTGTGTGTGTGTGTGTGTGTGCGTGTGTGTGTGTGTGTGTGTGTGTGTGTGTGTGTGTGTGTGGGAAGAAACTATAGATCATCTTAATTAACATAAGGTGATTTGTGTGTTCAGTAAGACATCCTTGACCACTAGCAGCCTCACTTACTGGTAAAACAGGTGTAAGGGACGGTGGAGGTAAGTGACGAGAGGAAGGTCCAGGTCACGGTGGAATACGACTTAACAAAAAACTTGGCTTCACCTGAGGAAGACAAATTAACTGTTAAAGATAATATAACTTAACGATACAAGTCTCTTTCTTTACCATAGACAATTGTAACTGTCTACATAGCCCACAATGTATATAAATCACATACAGGTGAGGATACAATTAGGTCATACACACCTTTATCGTCTTCCGGGAGACTGGCGGCCACTGACCCAAGGAGGCAGATAACCAAGAGACCGGCTAATGCTTTCTGTAAGGGGAAAAGAGATTCAGTACTCTCTCTCGAATACTGTTTTCCATCTTCTTACTTTCTGTACACATTCAGAAATAAAAAGGTACTAATTTAAGCAGCAATAGTAAGTCCTTTTAATTTCTGTTAGTGGAGAGTGTGTTAGGTTAGGTTAGTGGAGAGTGTGTTAGAGTCTGTCATAGAGTGAGATACTTTAAACCGGTGACGTCACATCAAAGAGTTACGCTGTGTTCCTCATCACCTTAAGGTTGACCTCAAGACCCTGTTCAAGGTCGACCTCTGTTACATTATAAGCCTGGCTGTGTGTTGTCTAAGCTCGTATTCTCAAAGTTTCGTAAGATTAACCACTAACTGCTGCTGATATAATGACGCATTTAACTGACACACGTAAGATATGATGGAACTTCTTAGCGGGCCGAGTAACTCCTTCGAAAACACACGAGGTTCTGTCCTGTGGTCCTTCGATACAGCCTGGAGGAGCACAGATTCGCCAATCACGAAGCGTCTTGTATTGCCGACTGAAAAATTGGCCAATGAGAAGCAAGAAGACGAAGAAGAAGAAGAATTTCAACATGGCATCCGAAGATTCGATAGTTTAGCCTATTAAATTGCTAAATCACTGCTATAATAAGGTGTTTTGGGCTAAAATAGGTGATGTCAACGTAAAATTAAGCCCCCACGTCTTAGAGTGATACAGATAACCACCCATTTGTTCCTCTCAGACCTACAGAAGATCACCAACTCTAAACACTGCTTATATTCCCAGGTTATACTGTGACACCTCTTCTTGTTGATCTTACCATCTTGTACACTCGGGTTAACACTGTCCCACACACGCCTCTACACTGTCTTATATACTGAGATAATGTGGCTCAAGGGCACCAAGAGCTACCCTACATCAACAAACTTAACCCTATAATCTAGGAAATACGCAACAAAATTAATCTCTCAGTTTGTAAACAAGAATAACTGTTGTCAAATGTGTTCTACCTGACCCCCCAAAAAAACATGATTTGAAAGGTGATACATTTAACCTTTATATTAAGATGATAACCCAACAGTGATAACTTGTATGGTTGATAATGGGAGTATGGCAACCTATAGGAGGAAAATGTAGAGGCAAATAATGGGAGTAACGTGACGCCAAAGGAGGAAAAGTCGCCTCAATATGGACAGGGTTCAGGGACGAGCCTATAGATGGCGTATGTTTACTCATTAAGGGACTAACAGGCTGGCCAAAATTTCCTCATTCCTCACCAAGAGACGGCGATCTGAGGACTCCGAAATGAACGGTACCAACAAACACCTCACTCTTATGATATATATTATTAAAGTTTTTTGGTGTAATCATTCCAATATTTGTTTATACCTCTCAAACGACACTACGGGCGGGCCAGATGGGGTTGTATAGATACCAGAATTTTATAAACAAGAGATTCTGAAACTCTTAACCTCATTTTTATTCACTCCTGTAATTCTCCTTCATCTAACGTGTCTTGTAAAGTCTGAAATAGTCTTTTCGGTGAAGTACAGCTGATACAACTTGACGTGCTGGTTGTTGTTATTTAAGCGACGGGGTTTGATTGAGAAATGAAAACAGTGAATGGCGGATATTAGGCTCTTAACCCTTCAGAGAACAAGGGCTTCTCTTACCTGAATAAAATCGACTGATGTTGGCTAGCTTAAAATACCCAAGTGATATATTTCCCCCTCTAAAAGGTTAATGGCTATCATGTTCAGTCACTAATAAAATACAGAAAATATACATCCATCTGTGTATGTGTGTGTGTATTTTCCACATCAATTTCCACAGTTTTGACAATAGAGAGCTGAAATTGGGTAGGGAGGTGCGGGTGGACAAGGATGGTCATGCTATCCGGACAAAGTCGGGTATAGTCAACTAGTCTGTATAAAGAGACGAACCATAACAAAGCTTCTGAAACATACGTGTACATTTCCCTTATCCGACTGTATACCGAAGTCGTCTTTAAAATACAAAATACACAACACCTTCTTCAGAATGCTTCCCAGACAACAATGCGGATATACGAAACGCATCTTAGCTTCTATATAAAGAGCTTATAAGAACATAAGAACATAACAAAATAAAGAGTCTGCAATAGGCCGGTTGGCCTGTGCATGGCAGCTCCTGTCGAGAGTTACTACCACTCTCTATCATCCATGAATCTATCCAGCCTCCTTTTGAAACTTTCCAGAGTTCCCGCAATTACTACAAAGTTGCTAAGCTTGTTCCACTCGTCCACCACCCTATTTGTGAACCAGTTTCTTCCTATCTCCCTCCTAAACCTAAACTTATCCAACTTGAATCCGTTGCTCCGAGTCCTATCCTGCTCGGATATTATAAGAACTTTATCTATATCCCCTTTATTGATTCCTTTCACCCACTTAAATACTTCTATCATATCTCCCCGCACTCTTCGTCTTTCTAGGGAATGCAAGTTAAGTTTCTTTAACCTATCCTGATATGGAAGGTTTCTAAGTCCCGGAATCATTTTTGTCATTCTTCGCTGCACCGACTCTAGTGAATTTATATCCATTCTATAATAGGGCACCAGAACTGAACCGCATAATCGAGGTGCGGCCTGACTAGCGCAAGATATAGTTGCAATAAGACCTCTGCACTCTTGTTACTTACACTTCTAGATATAAAACCCAATACTCTGTTTGCCTTATTTCGAACATTAACTCACTGTTTTCTAGGCCGTAGGTCCGGGCTTACAAGTACCCCT
The DNA here is from genome assembly GCF_018991925.1 of Homarus americanus. NCBI lineage: Eukaryota > Metazoa > Arthropoda > Malacostraca > Decapoda > Nephropidae > Homarus > Homarus americanus. The sequence goes on along the minus strand of NW_024716296.1, from coordinate 400,354 downwards.
AGGTCTCTTTCTCAAGTCGACTTCTCTAGGTTGATGTTGTTAAGGCTGTATACATTATAAGTATTTGTTCTTCCAATATTAAGTACGCTGCACTTGCTGGTGTTGAATTTCATTTGCCATTTTTCAGACCACCCCTGCAGTTTATTTAGATCGTCCTGTAATGCATTTGCATCCTGCCCTGAATTAATTTGCCTCCCTGTTTTGGTGTCATCCGCAAACTTGCTTATGTCACTGCTGATCCCAGTATCTAGATCGTTTATGTAGATTATGAACAAGAGTGGGCCTAGTACTGACCCCTGGGGAACCCCACTGGTTTCACGGCCCCACTCAGATTTAACACCATCTACGCTGACCCTCTGCTTTCTATCGGTGAGCCATGATTTTTTCCAATGTAAAACTTTCCCCTCGATACTATGAGCCTTAACTTTTCTCAGAAGCCTCTGATGCGGTACTCTGTCAAATGCTTTGCTAAAGTCTAAGTAAATAACATCGTAATTTTCGTCATTATCTACTACCTCGAAGACTTTCCTAAAAAACGTTAGCAGATTTGTTAGACAAAATTTTCCCTTTGTAAACCCATGTTGAGAGTCGTAGATTAATTTGCTTTTCTCTAGATGCGATCGGATGCTATCTGCTATAATTGATTCAAGAAATTTCCCCACTACTGACGTCAAACTGATCGGCCTGTAATTTGACGCTTATACTAGTATACTACATCAGCCGAGCCTTGTATGTTTTAGGTATTCTTAAGTTTATTATGAATGAAACTAAATTACTCCTTAAAACTATAAATACATTGGGATAATCTTACCAAACACAAATATTCCCAAGAGACAGAAGACTACAGATGGGATAACGTCTGGCCGGCATGAACGAAGGTTTGAGGCGGCTGTAATGGTCAATACTCGCTGTTCAATACAACTTTGTTCACAAGGATAGGAATATTCAGGTGTTTGTGGAGTATTTATATATCAATTATACTTACAGGGGTCAAATGTATATATACAGTACATTACAAAGATCATTCCACGTTCATTTATCTTCACTATTGTTCATCCCATTAACTTTTGTTTGTTTAATTCATTGTATCCACTGGAGGTTCAGTTGACAAATACTGTATTGAATTTGAATGATCAATTAATAGTGTTAGTAATGTTGTTGATGTTGTTGTTGATGTTGTTGTTGATGTTGTTGTTTGGTGGTGGTGGTGGTGGTGGTGGTGGTGTGGTGGTGGTGGTGGTGGTGGTGGTGTGGTGGTTGATTTTTCTTGTTGTTGTTGGCGTTGTTGTTGTTGTCTAATAATCCTGTTTGTAAGGCACAGGATTATTCAACACATTTTTATGAGCAATATATGTAGACGTAACTGCATATGCTTGTATGTACAGGAAGTGGCATACATTTTCTGAGCCACCCTGTACAATCATGCAACACAAAGAAAAAGTCATTGTATTTGCATGACAAGAGAGAGTTTGCCACCACACCTCAACACTGTGACGAATATACCTCTGGTCTCTGTGTTATATAGCGTGAATAACGAACGTATCTGCCACAATAAAGAGCGTTCACAAATGACCGGATGAACACACAACGCTTCTAGCAACGGTATGAAGCCGTATCTAATTCACATCAATCAACAACAACGTAGGATCATCATAAGGTTCCAGACTCTCTCTATGCGTATAACTGTGTAAACTGTCATGTGTGTGTTATGTAGCTAGTGAGTAAAGTGGCTGCCAACACCAAAGCCTCAGCGGGAACGGGTGTTGATGAGTGACACGAAGCGAAAAATCCAGTACTGAAATTCTCTGATTGTTGGGTCTGGGATGAACAAGAGATGAGGTAACACAGAGAGTCGTCGTCCTAACATTGATTGTAAACTATTCCAGGATAAAGACACGCGATTGACACAGACACAGTGACGGAGCGGTTGGTGGAGAAGGTGGTGATGGTGGCGGTGGACCTGCTGGTCCTCCACACCGTGAAGAGAAACTTCTGGTCAGGATCACTCTCCATCTCCTCGGACAACAAGGTACTGTCAATGCTGGTGAACACGTCGCTGGCGTCCTGAATCTCGACATTTTTACTCAGGCCTCTTGAGCGGCGGAGTCTTCGCCCCATACACGCAGGCGGCACGACGCCTCCAGCTTTAAGGACAAGACCGAGTTAGTGACTGAGTGTGAATACCTACCACTCAACAAACACACACTAACAATAGATATTTATTCACATTATGAGATTCAGGGGAGAGAGAGCTTTTCTGTACTCCATTAGACTGTACTCTTCATCATGTACTCTGTGACTTTTATTATCATGTTGTGACGGATAATATGAAGATAATAATTAAGTGTGGGGCTGCCCGCTAAAGGAGGTTAGGTTAGGTTAGGTTAGGTTAGGTTAGGTTAGGTTAGGTCAGGTTACACTACTGGGGACTTACTGTCGTAGCAGGTGTAGGGGATAGTTGAGGTCAGGGAGGAAAGGATGGTCCAGGTGGTGGTGGAGTAAGACTTGATGAAGAACTTGGCTTCTCCTGGTGTTCCATCTGTAGAAACAACCATTATTACTCTCTCTCTCTCTCTCTCTCTCTCTCTCTCTCTCTCTCTCTCTCTCTAACCTCACCTAAGTTAACCTAATCAAATTTATTATAACTTAAACCAACTTATTCTAACTCAACCTAACCTAACCTAACCTAACCTAACCTAACCTAAACTTTATCTGTATTTGTATTCATATTTCTGGACACAATTTCCTGGTCATAATAATTCACTTTGGTATACATGAAACTATAATTAGCTTGGTCAAATGGGCTCCCAGTCCTAATGGGGCCTAATCTAACCTAATCTTTTCTAATGATTATAGATGAGGTTCTAGTCCAAGCAAGTACCACTCCTAATCGGTCCTATCTTAATACGCACCAAACCCCAATAAAATAGACAATCCTAATGACTATGTTGGGTACCTATAAGGACTCAGGGCCCAATTAACTACGATGTTATACCTTCGCTGGTTCCCTGTGCCGTTTCCTGTGCCGTCTGCTCTGCTGGTTCCTGTGCCGCTGCAGCATAGCACACCAGGGATAGGATGACTAGACGCGCCGCTGTGACCTGGAAGGAGACATTACTGGTGACCTAAGCTGTTACCTGCTGGAAACATTACCTGTGGTAGCTGCTGTAAGGATTAGCTGTTCCTTGTGTCTTAGCTGGTGTTAATGTTAGCTGATGTCTTTTGTTATTGCTCCTAAACACTGGTTGATCGACACTGAGCACAATACAGACACAGACACAACGCTTAGTTAACTACTTAAGAATTACTCAACCTCGTAATAAATGTGTCAAAAGCACCTAAGTATATTTTCAAAGTCAATAAAAAACAATGCATGATAAAAATGTATTAAATAAAACAAAACACAAGACAAAAAATAATCGCAAAAATTATCAATATGATTTTAATGTGTTGGGGGGTGGTGTAAATTACTGTCAGTAGGTTCAATTAGGCTTCAGGTATATTGGTGTACACACCTGAGACCCAGCCAACAGGTAACCTTCTTATGGGAGGTCACACGTTATAATCAGTCTAAAATACACCCCCCCCCCCCCATGCACACCTGATAACTACACACACACACACACATACACACACACACACACTCACACATACACTCATTTGCAGCCATCTCTCGTCCCAAAATGGCGTTAAAAACTCACCTAACACTTTATATCCGACTATACCACCATGTAGGACCTATACACGCTATCACTAATAACCTCAAAGTTTCCTGAGAACAGAAGGTAAACGTCGTATCAGGTCTTACCATCATCCTTGAGGGCGTAAGAACAACATGATGTCGAGTGTTTCCCAACCCTTGTTTATATACTGTAGCGAGCCACACATATCACCGCCATAGGAAAATGTAACCTTGATGCTATTTACAGCCAAGATCATGCACTTTGGGGCACACGCAAGCATTACCCATTTATGAATATCTCACCCATAGAGACACCTAAGAGGAAGAATAGGTGGGACTAAGATACTGTTAGAGTTTCTGATCGGGGTAGTAGGTAAAATAAAGCTCCGTAAAGTGGATAAATATGATAACAAAATGAGTTAGAAGGTTGATGATAAACGGAAATACGGGACGAGGGGGAGTCTTAAAATAACAACAAGGAAAATTATGGTCTAAAATAGCATACACTGAAACCAATACAAGTGTGGACCAGCAGCAGACTCTACCCTGACTTCAAGCTATATGTGTCAAGAAACATCACGTCCTTACGTTGTCTTCCCAGATAGTACCCCCGGCCCTTAAGACTAGTAGCTGTATCCACTAACTCCACAAACTTAACCTAACCTCACTTGGATTACGTAGTTTAATTGTGATCACCGTATTACAGAATGGATGTAGAATCCTTAGAAAGAATTCAGAGGAGAATGACAAGACTAATCCCGGGCATTAGGAACCTTGAGTACAGAGACAGGTTAAAGCGTCTTAATTTGCACTCCCTCGAGAGACGTAGAGTGAGGGGCGATATGATAGAGGTGTATAAATGAAAGTCAGGGTTAAACAAAGGGGACATTACAAAGGTACTCAAACTATCCAACCAGGAGCGAACTCGTAACAATAGTTTTAAATTAGACAAATTTAGATTTAGGTGAGAAATAGGTAAACATTGGTTTAGAAATAGAGTAGTGGATGAGTGGAACAAGTTACCAAACATCATCATTAACTCAAATACGCTGGATAGCTTCAAACATAGGTTGGATGGATATATGAGCAATAGGGGTTGGGTGTAAACGGGACTGCCCAGTATGGGCCAATAGGCCCGCTGCAGTTTCCTCCATTCTTATGTTCTTATGTTGATTACGACAAAGGGAAAATCTTGTCTAACAAATCTGCTAACGTTTTTTAGGAAAGTCTTCGAGGTAGTAGATAATGACGAAAATTACGATGTTATTTACTTAGACTTTAGCAAAGCATTTGACAGAGTACCGCATCAGAGGCTTCTGAGAAAAATTAAGGTTCATGGTATCGAGGGGAAAGTTTTAAATTGTATAAAATCATGGCTCACCGATAGAACGCAGAGGGTCAGCGTAGATGGTGTTAAATTTGAGTGGAATTGTGTAACCAGTGGGGTTCCCCAGGGGTCAGTACTAGGCCCACTCTTGTTCATAATCTACATAAACGATCTAGATACTGGGATCAGCAGTGACATAAGCAAGTTTGCGGATGACACCAAAATAGGGCGGCAAATTAATTCAGGGCAGGATGCAAATGCATTACAGGAGGATCTAAGTAAACTGCAGGGGTGGTCTGAAAAATGGCAAATGAAATTCAACACCAGCAAGTGCAGCATACTTAATATTGGAAGAACAAATACTTATAATGTATACAGCCTTAACAACACCAACCTAGAGAAGTCGACTTGTGAAAGAGACCTAGGGGTACTTGTAAGCCCGGACCTACGGCCTAGAAAACAGTGCGTTAATGTTCGAAATAAGGCAAACAGAGTATTGGGTTTTATATCTAGAAGTGTAAGTAACAAGAGTGCAGAGGTCTTATTGCAACTATATCTTGCGCTAGTCAGGCCGCACCTCGATTATGCGGTTCAGTTCTGGTGCCCCTATTATAGAATGGATATAAATTCACTAGAGTCGGTGCAGCGAAGAATGACAAAAATGATTCCGGGACTTAGAAACCTTCCATATCAGGATAGGTTAAAGAAATTTAACTTGCATTCCCTAGAAAGACGAAGAGTGCGGGGAGATATGATAGAAGTATTTAAGTGGGTGAAAGGAATCAATAAAGGGGATATAGATAAAGTTCTTATAATATCCAAGCAAGATAGGACTCGGAGCAACGGATTCAAGTTGGATAAGTTTAGGTTTAGGAGGGAGATAGGAAGAAACTGGTTCACAAATAAGGTGGTGGACGAGTGGAACAAGCTTAGCAACTTTGTAGTAAGTGCGGGAACTCTGGAAAGTTTCAAAAGGAGGCTAGATAGATTCATGGATGATAGAGAGTGGTAGTAACTCTCGACAGGAGCTGCCATGCACAGGCCAACCGGCTTATTGCAGACTCCTTATTTTTTTATGTTCTTATGTTCTTATGTTAACCTCTTGAGTACGACATTTTAACCCCTTGAGTACGACATCTTAACCCCTTCAGTACGACATCTTAACCCTTTGAGTATGATGCTACACTTATTAAGAAAAAAATATCCCGTAAAATTTCCAGCCACAGGAACTAACCTAACCTATCCTAATCTAACCTAACCTAACCTAATCTAACCTAACCTAACCATAAAGTAAATCCTGTCATGTTTTAGTAAGTTTAGTAATTAATAGTGTAGATGATTAGTAAATAGCAACATTATTATAGTATATGAATTTAGTAGTAGTTATAATGACTACTCAGGCACATACAGTAACGAAATAGCCATAGTTGTTTGTTTCAACCTCTTAGCACAAACAGACATTACTTAGTACAGAAATGAAAGTTGTCTATAATGTAACACTCTTTAGATATTAAGTAAACAAGTAGTAATTATATATGGATATAATTTTACCCGGTATTAACCAGAAACTAAGAGATGACAAATTAAATAAGAAGAATATTTAATTATTTACTAAACAAAGAAGTTTAGGTGAGGTTAGGTTAGGTTAGGTTAGGTTAGGTTTGTTTACTTACTGATTTATAAAGATCTTTCTTAGCATTACGTATATAATTATTTTAATGCATAATGTGAAGAACCGCCAAATATAGCAATATATAAAATAATAAAATGGCAAGATATAAAAAACTAAAAAAATAACAATATATAGATTAATTAATAAATATCCTAAATACTTACAAAAACAATAATATTAAAAGTCAACAGAACTGTCTAACAAGAACAGCCTGACCTCCTGGCTGATAGTGCCACGTAAGATACCGTTAGTGATTAGGAGGGGTGAGTGAAGGGGGGAAGGAGGCTGGAGGAGGGAAGGGGAAGGGAGGAGGAGGAAGGAGGGGCTGGAGGGAGGAGGTGGAGCTGGAGGAGGAAGGAGGAGGAGGAAGAGGGGCTGGAGGGAGGGGGAGGGGGTGGGCTGGAGGAGGAGGGAAGGGGGAGGAGGGCTGTGAGGGAGAGAAGAGAGTGAGGGAGGGTGGGAGGGGAAGGGAGGGAAGGGGATGGGGAGGCAGAAAGGAGGAGGAGAGAGAAAGGAGGGGGAGAGCCGTGAGACCAGGTTAGTGCTGCCAACGTGTGACCCTTAGAACTGAGAAACCCCTTGCCAAGCAGTGCTAGGAGGCAGTGGTTCACAGAGACCTGACACAGTGTGAGAGGTGTGACAGTGGTGTGAGGTGTGAGCAGTGGTGTGGAGGTGTGACAGTGGTGTGGAGGTGTGACAGTGGTGTGAGGAGGTGTGAGAGGTGTGACAGTGGTGTGGAGAGGTGTGACAGTGGTGTGAGAGAGGTGTGACAGTGGTGTGTGAGGTGTGACAGTGGTGTGGAGAGTGTGACAGTGGTGTGAGGTGTGACAGTGGTGTGTGAGGAGGTGTGAGAGGTGTGACAGAGGTGTGACAGTGGTGTGAGAGGTGTGGGCAGTGGTGTGGTGTGACAGTGGTGTGTGAGCAGTTACATAATGATACAGCGAGGAGAGTCATGTATAAAAATTTTTAAGGTAGGGTTAGGTTAATGTGTATAATCATTCACTCTTACAAAGGTTCTTTAATGACAAACCTCTATAATAAATACGTACACACACACACACACACACACACACACACACACACACACACACACATCTCCCAGAGACACACACAGCACCAAGCTTCACCTACAATGAAACAAGGTAATTTTTACATAACACTTTATTCATCGTTAATTCATTATTTACATTGTATATGAGTTGATCAGTAGTGCCTAATAGATACATACAAACAGACAATTATGATATGAATAAAAACCTGGGGACATCTGAAGAGTTAGGCAGAGTTATTCAGGTATTGGTAGTCCAGGTGTTTCGTCAATACACTTCATGAGACAATAAACAAGAGACAGACAGACAGAGACAAACAGAGATTGAGAGACGGGGAGGGAAAGAGGGAGAGAGAGAAAAGGGGAGAGGAGGAGATATACATGGAAGGAGAGAGAGAGATAGGGAGAAACAGGCAAATAAGAGAAAGGAAGAGACAGATAAAGGGAGGTAGAACGACATACAGACAGAAAGAGGTATATAAAAACACAGACAGAGAGACAGAGAAATAAATAAAGAGAGATACTTGAAAGAATAACACCCAAGACTTGACCGAAACTCCACAAGATATGAACTATAAATAAAATAACAAATATTACTTCAGGTTACGAGCAGGTGAGTCTCCTTTCATCAATGGTAAACACACAAAAGTCTACATTTGGTATTAAAAGTATGAAGTATAATCGTATAGATCATAGTTACGTGGTATATAAGTTAGCTGAGTTAAAGCTATACTGTTCTATGATGGATATGAGGAAGTTATGATTATAGCTTTATGGATGAAGAAAAATTCAGATTCATCCTAAAAGCTAAATGAGACGACCACACACACACACACACACACACACACACACACACTAACAACAATAAGAGATACAATATATCAATAACCATTTTATATTAATAAGTAAAATAAAAAAATTAAATCAACATCAACAATTATTAAAAAAAAAACATTATAAATGATTCTTCAGCTGCCAATTTCCTTGTTAATAGTCGCCGTTCTCCTGTGTGTATTGTTGAATTAAGAACGAGCCATATGTCTCCCTCTTAATTGGTGTACAATGAATAAATGAATATAAGTTATCCACAACACAGCATCAGGAGTCAAGAACACACAAGGGGGTGAAGAATGAAGGTGAATAATACAACTTAATGTAAAAACTACTGCCTAAACTCCTACAATATTCTACCTTGGTAAAGTTATCTCTACAGACCTGTCATCACCCTAATCTAACCAAACCTAACCTAACCACAGCTTGAATCCATTACATAAACAAACTTGACTTAATCTACATACCTATATAATGAGAAACGTAAACTATTAACCCGAACAATAGTAATAATTCTTATGTTAATGTTTAATGAAGAGACACAAGCAACACGTTAATAGACTCCTCGTAAGTTAAAGGGACAAAAGTAGTAGTTGGTTAAGTGATATTCTCAGTAATAATGATCTGAAGATAGTTTGTTGTTATCTTCACCGTTAGTCTCCTGTTAGCCACCACCGTCTCCTGTTAGCCACCACCGTCTCCTGTTAGCCACCACCGTCTCCTGTTAGCCACCACCGTCTCCTGTTAGCCACCACCGTCTCCTGTTAGCCACCACCGTCTCCTCGTCTCACTGCTGTAATGAAGAAGAGATTATGTGTAAACTTAGATCAAGCTCATATAGTGGTGAGTTGTGGTATAGAGCCCACCGTCTCTCTCTCTCTCCTTCTGAAAAAAGGCTTTGGTTAAGATTAGGGATAGGTAAACAACTGAACTTCATACTAATAGGGATATAGAAAAAAAATAAAAAATACTATATTTTATTATGTTTCCGTCGTAATAGTAGTAGTAGTAGTAGGGGAACGAGAGCATCGGCCCCAAAGCCGACAACTGCTGCAGATATTGACTATGAGGCTACAGTCACTGAATGCGGCATAGATCTGCGGCTCAACTAACTCAACACAGACAGGATAGCTACTTATGTATTAGGATATTTAATACTAAGGTAATAAAATGGCGGCAAAGGTGTGGCTATTGGGGGAGGCTGGAGGCCAGTTTAAATAAAAGAAAAAAGTAGTAGTAGTAGTAGTAGTAGTAGTAGTAGTAGTAGTAGTAGTATCCTCTGGTCTCATTTTAAGTCAGAGCAAAGCTCAGTTACACCCTCAGATCAGGTCATGTGAATCTTCTTACGCTTGAGCTGCTGAGTAATGTTTGTCCCATATGGCTTCTCCGTGACCTGACCTGACCTGACCTGTTATCTAATTCTCACTTGTCCGGCCTCAAACTGACCCCCCCCCCCCAAAAAAAAAACATATCGCTAAAACACCATGAAGCGTGTGCCCAGTGTGTGTGTGTATGTGTATGTGTGTGTGTGTGTGTGTGTGTGTGTGTGTGTGTGTGTGTGTGTGTGTACTTTGCACCATATATTACTGTAATTTCCTTTAGTGCGTTTTTTTTACACATTAACACATTACAATGAGCTGTACTACAATAACTACATTACATTACATAACATTACATTACAGAGCGACTCACCCCTTGCTGGACGGCCAAGATAAAGGGCACGTCGAGTATAGTGTCCCCAATAAGAGTACCTAATGGGACCTTGATCCTGACAGCGTAGGTGACGTGGACGCCAAACAGATCTCTCTTGTCGACCTCGGGATTCAGGATGGTGGAGGGCGCCAGGCTAGGAGAAGTGTTACCCTGCAGCTCAGATTGAAGGAACACTTGGCCCCGCGCCCTAGGAATATGTTTACATTAGTTCGGTTTGTTTGGATCGAGTTTAAAAAAAAATCAGGGTGTCTGTCTATCGTATTAGCTTTGTCTGTCTAACTATAAAAATATGTTAGATTATCTGTCTATTTGTGTTTTTATTCACCTATCTAACGTTGATTCGCTGGTTAGGTTAAGTGAGACTTTTTTCTACAACCCGGCAGTCGGTGAGAGTTTCACATTCTTAGACAAAAGGACAAGAACCATCAATTAAATGGCTAATTCACCCCCTCCCCCTTCCACTCCTCTCATTTTCCCCCTACCTTCCCTTTCCCCTTACCTTCCCTTTCCCCTCTACCTGACCGAGATAAAACTCAATAGGTCACATCAATAGTGTGTAAGGAACTAACGTATAAAGTCTGATTGTAATGAATCCTATCAAACTTAAGTTATTGTGTGGACATTATTTCTTTTCAAACGAACTGACGGACGGACGGACGGACGGACGGACGGATACAGACGACCCACAATAGAATACTTTACTTCTGGTGTGACTTACATTCTGGAGGGGACAGCGGGGATGAGGGTGTAGTTCTTGCTGGTGTCGGCCCCAGCTGGCAGGTTGATGTTGTTGTCAATTTTCATGAGTGTTTTGTCTCTCACCTGTTGTTTACTGAAGATTGGCACCTCACTCATCTGTACGATCTTCACCTGAGGACACACACACACACACACGGACTCGTTCATTACCTGTTCTTTACTGATTTTACATTGATTTCTGGTCAACACTTTAATACTTAAGTGAATCTTTGACTTGAGACATCCACTTACAAAAAATAGGACTATGTAAACCGCTTGTTTCACCTGAATATTAAGCACCCTAAGGCTATTATACCTAGGGGTTAAGGTTAGGTTAGGTTAGGTTAGGTTAAGTTAGGTTAGGTTTGGTTAGGTTAGGTTAGGTTAGGTTAGGTTAGGTTAGGTTAGGTTAAGTTAGGTTAGGTTAGGTTTGGTTAGGTTAGGTTTGGTTAGGTTAGGTTAGGTTAGGTTAACGATGGTGTTGATGGCCTCGTAATCTCTTTACAAATTGACCATTGTGCTAATTTTATGTTATCTTCTGTATCATTGTGTCCTGTACTGCAGAGAACTGTTGTATAATGTAGTGCATTGTATTGTATAACAGTGATTGTATTATGCTGTACTGGGTTATATTTTAGTGTTTGTTGTTGTCTATTATATTGTTGTCTTGTACGGTAGGAGGAGGAGCCCACCTTCAGTTTCTTGAGCTCCCTGGTGGTGTTGTTCTTGATGGTGACCTGCACAGGGATCTCCTCCTCGGGGAAGTACACGTTAGAGGTGAGGGAAGCCTCCAGGGTGACGGAGCCGGAGCAAGTGAGGAAAGTCTTGGTGATGTTGCCTCGGGGGGCCGGGGCGTCGAACAGCCGGGCAGGGCACTCCATCAGGCGGCGGACCGTCAGACGACAACTACTCCTGTGGAAGGCGAAGACGAAGGTGTAAACTCTTAATAAACCAGTTCAGGCTTCGAGCGAGGTCATGAATACATTGAATCACTGAGAAAATGAGTTAGGTATTGTAAGGGAGAAATGAAAGACCAAAATCTTTTTAAAACTTGTGAATGTGTTACCTCTTAAAACATACACCTACACGTACATACACACACACACACACACACACACACACACTGACCTCTTATGGCAGTCCTGCTCGTTGACTCCCACAAACCCCATCACCTCAAACTCGACCCCAATGAGCCTCCCCTCCTCCTCCCAGCCCTGCATCATGGTGTAAGAGGGCGTCGACAGCTTCGGGAACTCCAACATAAAAGGGAAGGCGAAGTTCCCCAGCTTGGAGATGAGATTACGCTGCCGGGGACATAATTGAAACAAAATCAATAAGACCAGTGTTACGGAAATGCATGTTTACACCGCGAAACAAGGAAACGAGGTCAAACATTATCAGGAAAACCAAGTCAGTAATGTCAGTATTGTGAAGGGACTACAAGGACGGAGGACATATGACTCATCCTTATACTGTTGTGAAGGAATAGAAGGAAGAGGAAGACGAGGGAGAGAGCACAAGTATGTTAACCCCGAGTGTCAAGTGAACTGAGATTGTGTTACCTGGTGTAATAAATGACTCTTACAGGACCAATAGACCCCAACCTAACCTAACCTCAATAATGGTGACATAATACTAAACAGCATCTTACTTGTAGTTTTTTATTTAGGTCTTGATTATATATCTTACCTGTATCGACCTGTATCTTTAATTCACACCGGTATCCTTGAATTAGACCTGATATGAGACATCTTACTTGGTTCTTCTCCAACTTAAAGGCAGGTAAGAATGAGTTTTTTTTAACTAACTCTTAAGTAATTCAAAACCTGCATAGCTGTATCAATTACCTGTATCTCAGAAGGCGGGAAGCACGTGACAGGAGGGTAGAGCTGGGTAGTGCCTAGGTACATAGTCTTGACGAAGTTATAACCCATCGATTCATCTTCTTCCCTCCCGAACCTGAAGGTGAGGACGATCTGAACGTACACATTGCGGTCGCTCACGTAATTGGGATCGAGGACTAACACGCCCTCTGTAATCCCGCGTCGTCAACAACATATGGAAGATAATAACAAAGGTGTAGGTGGTGAGTAAGAAAGAAAGTGGTGAAAATCTAACAACTTTGCTATTTTCAATTTTTTTTCATATATAAACTTACATGTGTATTATAACCTAATAAACAACCACAAATCTTCTTGAACCTTGTCTAGGCAAACGCAGAAGTTTACTAACGGCAAACCAAGTCAAGGAAGAGCTAAATTAACGAAGAACTACGCCAGATAAGACTTAAAACTACCACAACTACGTTAGATAAGACTTAAAACTACCACAACTACGTCAGATAAGACTTAAAACTACCACAACTACGTCAGATAAGACTAAAAACTACCACACCTACGTCAGATAAGACTTAAAACTACCACAACTACGCCAGATAAGACTTAAAACTACCACACCTACGCCAGATACGAATTAAAACTACGACAACTACGCCACATAACCTTACCTATCGGGTCAACGTGTGTCACATGGTCGAAATAATCTCGCTTGGTTAAGTAGAGTGTCAGCTGAAGGGAAGATTAGTGTAAAAAAAAAAGTTATATTTTTATCAGGTAACAAAATCATTCGGGAAATATAAGGTTAAATAAGGTTAGAATTTTTTTAGTTAACCCCGTGAGTATGATGAGTTAGCAGCTTGAGTATGATGAGTTAGCACCTTGAGTATGATGAGTTAGCACCTTGAGTATGATGAGTTAGCAGCCTGAATATGATGAGTTAGCACCTTGAGTATGATGAGTTAGCAGCTTGAGTATGATGAATTAGCAGCTTGAGTATGATGAGTTAGCAGCTTGAGTATGATGAATTAGCAGCTTGAGTATGATGAATTAGCAGCTTGAGTATGATGAATTAGCAGCTTGAGTATGATGAATTAGCAGCTTGAGTATGATGAGTTAGCAGCCTGAATATGATGAGTTAGCACCTTGAGTATGATGACTTAACCCCTTGAGTACGATGACTTAACCCCTAGAATAAGATATCTTGATTCCTTGAGTACACTGCCTTATACCCCTGAGTACAATGTCAAGATAACCATTGTACTCACTGGGTTTAAGCAGTGTACTCAAGGATTGACAATAGACTGATGCTTTGAGTACTGTCTGAGTACTATTAGTTATTTACAATATATTTTCCTATACTTGTAATTGTAATCTATACCTGTACTTGTAATCTATACCTGTACTTGTAATCTATACCTGTACTTGTAATCTATACCTGTACTTGTATTTACCTATACCTGTATTTACCTGTATATATCACCTAAAATAAGCTGAGGTAGAGTTTGATAATGACAAAATAGTTTAAAAAGACTGAAATTAAATAGTCAACTTAACCACAGGCAGGTCTCAACATGGAGATATAATAATGTGAACAAATTATTAATAAAAACGAGAGCGTATATTTTGTGTTTATTCATTTATTATTTATTTATTTATTATTTATCTATTTTAGGAATGCAAAGTGTCTTACCTTATTATTTGGGGAACTTTTCTTAAATACTTGGAGCTTGACAACCATGGTAGCGGTAGTGTGTTTGTAGGTGTCGTCCAAGCTATCGTCAGGTGCGCTCAGGTAAACTAGGTCAAATGAGATCGTGTCACTTGGTTTTATGGCCTCCAGAGTTGCGAGTGAGTTAATATTTCTCTCAGTGTGGGTTGTAGGTTAGTCTTAGTTATGCATTTATTTTACATCTGTTGTTGCGTCATTTTACACCTGTTGTTGCGTCATCTTACACCTGTTGTTGCGTCATCTTACACCTGTTGTTGCGTCATCTTACACCTGTCGAACCCTTGCACACCCTTGTCACACTCCTGTCACACCTTTGTCCCCTGTTACACTCCTTTCGTAACAGCCACGCCACAATTTTTGTAGAGGAATGACCTTAAATAAGACAATTATCTTGAAGGAAGGAAAGGCGGTGGTGGTGGTGGTGGTGGAGAGATAAAGTAATAATAATAATAATAATAATAATAATAATAATAATAATAATAATAATAATAATAATAATAATAATAATAATAATAATAATAATAATAATAATAATAATAATAATAATAATAATAATAATAATAATAATAATAATAATAATAATAATAACAATAATAATAATAATAATAATAATAATAATAATAATAATAATAATAATAATAATAATAATAATAATAATAATAATAACAACAACAACAATAAAAAACAATAATAATAATAATTATAATAATAATAATAATAATAATAATAATAATAATAATAATAATAATAATAATAATAATAATAATAATAATAATAATAATAATAATAATAATAATAATAATAACAATAATAATAATAATAATAATAATAATAATAATAATAATAATAATAATAATAATAATAATAACAATAATAATAATAATAATAATAACAATAATAATAATAATAATAATAATAACAATAATAATAATAATAATAACAATAATAATAATAATAATAATAATAATAATAATAATAATAATAATAATAATAAACACTGGTAGATAGCTATTAATTATACTCTTTGTTTATCTTTGTATTAGGTTTTTATTGTATCCCTCTCACCGCCGACCGTCTTCCAGGCAACGGCGTCCATCACCACTTAAGAAACATTGGAACCATCTGTCAGCAATCTATTTTTACGCTGAACCTTTACATCACACGCGAGCGGTAGCCACAATTGGTAGAAGTGACCATCGTCTGCGTGGTGGTTGTGGTTGATGTCTGAGGGAGAGGGGGGAGGGTAGTGGTCATAACCTGATAATATTTTTTAAAAGTAGAAAGGGATTCGTTAATTATCATACGCAATGCTGTCGTAATGGAGGTGTTGCTAAGATATACATTATAACAGTGGGAAAGTTACAGCCACTCCGTCCTTTTCCCCTCTCTCCCCAACTGTCGCCTCAGCCACCAGACGTATAGTTACAAACACCTGTTAATGTGTGTACTGAAATTACCAAAAGTAGAAGCCACACCAAAGGTAACTCAGCCGGATCATCTGAAGATTAACCACCCTAACGCTCACCTAACCTAACCTAACCCCAAGGTAATATTAGGGTGATTCTCGCAGCCCTTCCTCATGAATTTATCTACGGACCAACACCTGTTAATTAGTGACACCTGTACTTATTACGGCATTTGTCTGGACCTGCACTTGTACTTGAGCTTTACCTGTATATATACCTGTGCTCTACCTGTATATATACCTGTACCTGAACTCTACCTGTACCTACGCTGTAACGCCTTAACATAGAGTTTAAACTATCGAACAACCATTTAGGAAACCTTACTACCACAACTCATCCACTCAATATAGTTATGCATTTCCAGAGAAACCCTAAACACAGCCAGAGGCCCTTGCTTGGGAAACCAAAAAAAAAATATATATATATATATATATATAGAGAGAGAGAGAGAGAGAGAGAGAGAGATAATGTAATAAATGTGATAACGGTGATAATCTTGAAGCCTGTGTGGTGCCTGAACCGGTCTAGCAAATGTCAGGGACGGAAAGTGAGGTTAACGTTGCAGGCAAGACCACACACCACGACCATATTAGGCCAATATTAATGTGATGTCTCATGTGATGTTGTAATTCCTGTAGCATATCACTATCAGAAAGAAGGATGTTCTTAAGAAAATAAATAAATTAAAGAAAACAAAATCCCCAGGGCCGGATGAAATTTTCTCTCCAGCTTTGAAAGTGTAAGGAACAGATTAGCGGATCCCTCGTAAATTGATTTATAAAATCATAAGACACGGGAGTTGTGCCAAACTTGTGGAAACAGACAAATGTAGTACCCATTTTAAAAAGGGAAACAGAACATCAGCATCAAATTACCGGCCGATTAGTTTGACGTCAGTAGTGGGGGAATTTTTTGAATAAATTATAGCAAATAGCATCCGATCGCGTTTAGAGAAAAACAAATTAATCTACGACTCTCAATATGGGTTTACAAAGTGAAAATCTTGTCTAACAAATCTGCTGACGTTTTTTAGGAAAGTCTTCGAGGTAGTAGATAATGACGAAAATTACGATGTTATTTACTTAGACTTTAGCAGAGCATTTGACAGAGTACCGCATCAGAGGCTTCTGAGAAAAGTTAAGGCTCATGGTATCGAGAGGAAAGTTATAAATTGGGTAAAATTATGGCTCACCGGTAGAACACAGAGGGTCAACGTAGAGGTTTTAAATCTGAGTGGGGCTGTGTAACCAGTGGGGTTCCCCAGGGGTCAGTACTCGGCCCACTCTTGTTCATAATCTACCTAAACGATCTAGATACTGGGATCAGCAGTGACATAAGCAAGTTTGCGGATGACACCAAAATAGGGCGGCAGATTAATTCAGGGCAGGATGCAAATGCACTACAGGAAGACTTAAATAAACTGCAGGGGTGGTCAGAAAAATGGCAAATGAAATTCAACACCAGCAAGTGCAGCGTACTTAATATTGGAAGAACAAATACTGTAAATGTACACAGCTTTAACAACATCAACCTAGAGACGTCGACTTGTGAAAGAGACCTAGTAATGGGGCGCGACGCCCCTGGTAGAGCCGCTGGAGGAGCCGCTGCCCTGGGAGGGCCCCTAACACTACCGCCGCTGCCCCTAATATGCCCCCCAATCGAATCGTGGACCATATATTCGGAATCACCATGCTCAGGAGTACCAATAATGTGATTTTCAACAAAATCTAATTTTGGGCCCAAAGTGTCGAAAATGTAAGTCTTACACTTTAGTAATTTTTCGACCAAAATATACTTTTCTCTCAGAATT
>NW_024716296.1:285000-377500 GCF_018991925.1 Homarus americanus | reverse complement strand
ACTAAACATAAAACAAGGTAGTACTGAAAATGTTATATTGATATGTGTAATTTTTTTTCAATTGATTATCAAATTCCCAGTGTTAAAATTATTCCACGAATTTGACTGTTCAATAGCTTATTTCCTAGTCAATTTTAATCAACTAAGCTCATTATCAAACACAAATAACCATATTAATATTAAATATAGATTATGTACATATATCCTACTTTAAATTTTAGAAGTAAGTGAATGAATAAACAAATACGTCAGTGGCCGTGTTCGTGGTAATTCTTCTAACACTGGTCATTCTGGCGGGTATGTTTATTGTTTACAAATAGAAGATGTCAGGACCGAAAGAGGAAGAAGTCATTACATACATCATTACTCAGATACAAGTGAGTGTATTAAGGTTATCAATACATGTTTATAACCATAAATATCATTAACTTATGTACAAGTTTGTATTTTTGTGATTTAGATGAGAATAAGTAAGTTTTTAGTGTTCGTTGAGCCTCAGTCGACCTTGACGGCTGTGTGTATTCATCTCATAAAATCGTAACATATGTTCAAATTGATTCATCATGTACACATTTAGTTCAGGTATTTATTATTAGATAGTAAGTTAATTTGGTAAAGGTGTATAACTAATTTAGCAGTAGAAATAAGGTAAGGAATTGAACTAAAATTTCTGGAGGTGATATTTGGAAACGACAGTGCATAAAATATAATATAACTTGACCTAACTAACCAAGCCTACCTAACCTTACCTATCTCCCTAACTTTGATAAAGCAGCATTATGTAATTTTACGTTTATCGGTTCTTGCACTGATACATATTTCTTCTTCACTGTTAGTTTTCTGCCACATACGAGGTTCCGTGGTCGACCTACTCTGTTCCATGGAGATATATATTATAACTTCACACTTAAGATGAATCAGAACATAATCTTTTTGTTTTATATTTATTCCCACACACAAATTTATCCCATTCACCAAGGCTGCTCCACCTAATGATGGCCACCGTCCCTACAGCTAACATCCACTGATAATAACTACCTATAGGCAGATGAATGGTTTATGGAACTTTGTCTCATATCATAACTTGTGTTTCTATATTACAGGCACTTGAGTATAATGATATGGAAACTCTGGAGCCAAGTTGGGTGCGCTCGGTGCTCCTGACTGCTGGGGGACCGAGGCAAAAACTAATGATGTGGGTACTGAGTCAGTTGTGTCCGACAGAAGCTGCCGAGTTAGCCACAGTACCACAGCATTCACTCATCCATAGTAAGGCTATAGTTTCTACCACTGTTCAGTTGATGATCCATGGGTGTGTCCTTCAACTGGAACTGGACTAAATCTTCTCTTCCTGATTATAGTCATGATGCTGTTTACACTATGCTCACCCATTAAGTACTAAACCACAGAATCTAGAAGTATTGCATGAGTCTTATAATTAGAGGATATTTTAGTTTGTATATAATAATACTCTCCAATATTGTGCATTTCTCTTGGTATAATGGTACTTATCTTCACTATTTCTCACAGGAATACTTCAGTCCCTATCATGCATGGGAATATGTCGATTAGGAGATTCTGATGTCATTCATGTAAGTATTGAGAACCTCTTTTATTATGACCTTTGTGTGTGTGTGTGTGTGTGTATGTGTGTGTGTGTGTAAAGGGGGTAAGTGTAAGGTGTAATAATAATGAACTGTTTATTGATAGAAAATTGCCGCCAAATGCAAAAATATGCAATGAACAGAATGAAGAGAAATTATTAAGGTGGTATTGGAGGGTGGTTTATTTAACCAAATCTTTCAGTATAAAATGTGGAGGAAATGTGGGATAAACATACAAGTTAACTTGGGTCTGGTAGTTTACCCAGAGGTTGGAATAAGGTTGGTCTTGGCTGTGGTGTTCAACAACTGTACGTGGATAAAGAACCATTGTGAGACGACTGGGATTTTATTAGAATAACAATGCTGTCATCCAGGCATCCATTGTTTTGTCTCACAGCTGACAAGGGTGTATTGGAGGCTGCTGGATGCTGTCGGCTTCAGTTCACTCAAACAAGGTTCCAGAATTCTTAAGTAAGTGCAAAGAAGACAGAATTGCCTTCCCTGCCCTACAGCAGCCCACATCTGCCAATCAGCACTGTTCCACACTGCTTCCACTCTTTTTTAAATGAAATTGTCACTCTTGTCTCGGTCGAGAAATTGATTGTCAGTCCTTGCACTGATTCCTTGGTGGGGTAGTGTGTTGGTGTATCCTGTAGGAGTGGAGTTGAGGTGGGGGTTAGGGGTCTACATTAAAACCAAGGCTGCTCATCCTATGGAGTGCCATAGTAACATCCTCCTGCCCTGGTGGCCAGAGGATAAGGTGTGCTTGTGAGTGGGTATGGGTGAGTGAGCATGGATATATATATATATGGATGAGTGAGCATGGATATATATATATGGATGAGTGAGCATGGATATATATATATGGATGAGTGAGCATGGGTGTGTGTGTGGTTTGGTGGGTGTGGGTGAATGTGTGTGTTGCACTGTACCTAACTTATATGAAAATATTAGATAGTAATTTAAGATTACCTGTACAGTACTGTATCTCAATTCTGAATGCAACTTATTCCATGTTCCCACCAGACTCATTTACCACGTTGTATGTTAATTCATGGAAAGTGGATACTGTACATATTTTTCAAAGTTCATCATGCACTCGCAAGACACTTAACTTCACCATTTTAGGGGACAGCACCAGCAGCAGCACAGTTGCAGTTCTGGTGTGTGTGTTTTGATAGTATAAGCCGTTTGCGTCAGCTCTCACCTGGAGCCAGTAAGCAGCGAGCAGAATCTCGAGCAGCCAATTTGCTTCTGGATCACCTGGCTCACTCCCCACACCTGCAGCCAACAATGAGGGTTTGTACATGACCCACTTGTGGTGCCTTTATATATCTGTTGAGATTGTGAAAGCACTTTTATGGATAAGGTTCCTGATGCAGCGCTTGTCATCCAAAATTTAGTATATCCCTATAATCACAGGAGGGAGGTGTAAGAGTCGTACCAGCAGACCTGAAGGAGAAGTATCGAGCGTGGTGCAGAGTCAGGCAGAACCTTCCTGTAGCTGACTTACTGCTGGATACCCAAGAACATCATAGTGAAGCAATGGAGAAATATAACACCATGGATGAGGTTTGCATTCAGTCATTTACACATTTTACTATTTTGTTTCATCTTTTAGTTCTCTAGAAAGTAATATAATGGATCTTAACTTTCTAATGCTGGTCATCATAGGCTGTAGCTAGCTGTTGGAATGCTAGTGACCATTTATGGGAAGTTTTAGTTGACCATATTTTATCTTTTTGCTTTAGGGAGGAGGGATGCAGAATCCTACACTGCCAAATAAGGCTTAAGAGTATTTTTGTGTGTGTGTTTTTTCTCACAGTCTCGTAAGTCAGAAATCTTACTTAACTTGATGAACATGTGAACTAGCTCACTGCACACTAGAGGAAAACATACCCTAATAGACGAGCCTGGCTAGGATAGTGGTAGACAAGCAACAGGGGTTATGGGAATACTAGTACAGTATCTATCCATCCATCATCTATCCACCCATCCATCCAGACTTTTTATGAATGCGTCTTTAACAATTTCAGTTTGATTTTGATGAAACATTGTACAGTGAGTTCTGCTATAACGCGTGTTTTGATAACGCGAATTTGCTCTAACGCGATTTATGAATTCGGAACAATATTTGTATAACGCGATCGCTTGTTTGCTATAACGCGATTTTTGCTTACTATTTCTCCAATTTTGTGGTATTAACTGTGAATATGGTAAAGAAGAATATCTCCAAAAAGCATTCTGATGATAGAATTCCCGGTGATTATCGTAAAAGAAAGGATATAACACTTGAAGAGAAGCTTGATGTTATCAACCTCAAAATCACCCTTCTCCCCATCAAGTTACATTCATATTTTTTCAAGGTAAAGTGTTAAATTTACTGTATGATTTCATTATTAGATATGAATGTAACATTTATTTAGACTGTGCTATCCTTTGTGTTAGGCTAACTACTAAATTTTTTCGATTTCGAGTAAACTGCACCTAACCCTATTTTCTCCATAAGCCCTGTTATTTCTATTACGCGATTTTCTATAACACGATATTTTACAAGAACACAATTATCGCGTTATAGCAGAACTACCTGTATATGGTTGTGTGGCCCAACAAGATTAGCTCCCAGATTATTTCACCTGAAGATTAATCACCCTAATGCTATCTAAACCTAACCTAACATTACTTAATCTAATCTAACCTTACCTAATGCTAGCCTAACATAACATAACTTAATATAATCTAACATAAGCTAACCTAACATAATGGAACGGAACTTAACCTAACCTATCTTGCTCAGTCATATCCCATTGTGCTGGTCAGGTTAAGTTAGGTTAGGTTAGCACAATGGCTGGGTCGCCCTCGTCATGCGTAATGTCTCGCATGATCAAGTATTCTTAAGAAAATGTCATTCGTTTCATACATCTTACTGCTACCCATCATTACAGCGCTGGAAACTCAGGTTGTCAACAGAAGAGCAACGTGAGATACAGGGTAGTGTGTGTGAGGCTGTGTCAAGGCTCACTAAACAACAGGAACTGCTTCAAGGCGTCTATTCCTCATACATTGCTCCCTGGACGAACTCTACCACCCAGTTGGAGCTGCCTAATACAGGTCCACTTATTCATGAGGCAAACATCAAACTGGCAACACTGACTCAGGTAGCTATGTGGTAACTTGATAATGAATTATGTGAGTAAATAATAGATAATAAAAGAGTAGAGGTTAATGAGATTAATACAAAAGTTTAGATCAAAATAATAAGTAAAAATGTTCTTTGGTAATAATTGTGAATATGGAAAATTTTGGTCAATTTATATTACCTTACCGGTTAGCACTTTTGTGACTTCATCATAATGTAAAAATAAGAAGGCTAAATATACAAACTGAGAGTAAGATGGATATATATGTGCCAATACTATGTGGGCATAGGTATTCCTTTCCTGTATTTTTCTACACTTGTCTTGCACCAAACTGCTTTATCCTGGGCTTGCTTACTGTACCCTTAGATTCTTTATATTGTTACATGAAGAACAGAACCTCATTCACTGTATATGCCACTTTAAATCTGCAAATACCTGAAGCAGATGAAGACTTACAGATACATTGTACTATATCTAAGAGAGTGGCTGTATCCCTGTGTAAGCTGATGAATGTAGGAGTCCATGGAAAGACAAATAAACAGACTAGCTTTGTAGATCAGGGAACTTTATATACTGTATATCCAGTACAGTCCAGCAACATATAGAAATCGACAGGGAACTGCTCTATCATTCCTGAGAACAAATCGTGTTTGAAAGAGTAACAAGAGATTGAATGGTTTTGTATGTTAGATTATGGTGATGGTGGGACTTGATGTATATTGGATTTTTGTGTTGATTATCATTGGTACATTAACAAATATGTAAAAAAAAATTAATTTGTGTTCACCAGGTACTTAAATCATCTGAAGAAGCATCACAGAGGTGTGAAGATTTGGGAGAACATGAGAAAACGGCTGCTCGACAAGGCATTCACCCTTCGGCCATTATGTCAACTCTCCGTTCCATTGTGACTCGACCATCATTCGCTAAATCATCCGTCTGAGATAAAAATAATATGATATTTTCTCATAACCTCAGTAGAGAACACAGGACAATAATGTAGCATCATCCTTGTCCATCCATCTGTACAGAATGTTGTTCCCATGCAATATCTTGAAAAGGCTCGTGCAGATCAATAAAAAATTTGCTCGGATGACGTGAAGATTGGCATCCTCTACTTATTTTACCTAAAGATTAACCGCCTTTATGCTAACCTAACCTCATCCCCCTACAGGTAGCATTAGGTTGGTTAATCCTAAGGTGAAATAAGTTAGGGGTGATAATCGTCATGTTATCTATTTAATTGCAGGTTTATATCACAAGGATTTAAGCCAAGTTTGATAATGAGTTTTTTTTTATTGTTGCCTATCATACTGTGGAATGTTTGGCCTAGAAATTTTGACAATGGTAAAAAAATCACCTTCATTAATTGTACTTTTTTTTTTAGTTTCTTATTTGTTTATGTCGTTCTCTTATATAGAATGTATACCACTTCTTTATGACATTCCTGATGTCTGCACCGGGGACTGATAGTCTAATGTCTGACTGCTGGGCAAGATTTTTTTATACTGTACTGAAAGTAATTTTAGTATAATATACCAATAAATAATTTTTATTTTTTTTACAACATGAACTGACCAAGACATAAGAAGAATTTTTCCAGCCAGTTCACAATCAAAACCTATTCAGAGATGGTAATATAAACTGATAATTGGTAGAATATGTAGATATTTGGCAACTCAAGTACAGTATACTGTATTTAAGCAAAATTCTTCCAGTAACAATGTACTTTACTGTAAGGACTGACACTCACTACTGTATATGTGGATATATGAAATATTAGTACTGTATACAGGCTGTGGATTCTCAGTTAAATATAAATACTGTATTGCATAAATAGTTGAATCACAATTTCTACATGAGATACAGGAAATGAAAGCTTAACATGGATGACACTGGATTCAGTAGCACAAAAACTTTCAATATCAAGAAAATGAGTGAATAACAATATAGTGTATCAATAGAATGTTTGTAAGAATATTTAAGAACTTTTAACATCATCAGTAATCTGTGTACGTTGAAGGCATCAGTACTGTACACATTACTTTGGTTCATATGCTGTTATCTTTTACTATTCAGTTTCTTTTTGGTGACACATGAATATTGTAAGATATATATTATTTTACTGCACAACAGGATTTTGGTGATATCCCCACTGTCTAATATAGTAAGTACTGTACACAATTATTTTAGAGTAAATACTTTTAAAAAATTTGAATGTATAAGCACAGTTATTTAAAATATAAGAATTTGCTTTTTACCTAACATTCCTTCACTAGGCATGGCATTTTTTAGAGCTTCCTGGAAGTTAGAAAATGGAACGAGTGTGTGGTCAGGTGGGCGCAGTTGACCACCTTGTGCTAGCTGGAAGAGCTCGTCCAACATGTGGAGTCTCTCTGGGTGACTGAAATGTTCTTTGTTCCAGCGAGTCATCCAGAAACCCCTTAAGGTAACATCATTAAAGATGAGCGCCCCCACTGGTGCAGTTACTGGCTGAAATATAATAAATAAAAGAATTATATTAGAGAAAGAATGATAATATTTTTACTTAATTATACCTTGCTTGTCACTTTCTACTTTCCTTACATCATTCACACATATTGTTTTCTAAGTGGGAGAGGAGTAAGAATGATAGAGTTTATAAATGTCTTATAATATTAAGTACAGTAAAACCTTGATGCACTGGACTTTGCTTTTTTAAAAGATCCGGATAATGCAGCATCAGTCATGGCGGTTTTTGTATTCGTGTGGATCTTGCGCGGTACTTGTCTTAGTGTGAGTCCTACCTTCATATGTATAGCATCAGTGTGCTGTACAGTCACCCACAAAAGTCCTGTCATCTCTTCTGCCGCTCCACAAACCCAGAGATTCAGACTCGTGAATCCGAAGTATTTATGGACAGAACAGTGCTTCAGTGTCTGCTGCTTCGAGTTCACAGGGTTCGTGGAGCGGCAGAAGAGCTGACAGGACTTTTATGGGTGACTGTACATTCTTTATTTTTCACACATAAGCTTTTTCCTACTATGATGGGGGTAGCCAGAATGAAAAGCAAAAAAAAGACTCCCTCTAACAGCCATGATACAGTACTATATGAGGTGCTATGGGTAACAAGGTTGGTGATCTGCTGTGTGTAGTGACTTGACCACCAACCAGTCACACTGATCACTAAAACTAAGTGAACCTACAATATAACAAATTTACTTAATTACATACCTGTCTTGACATGCCTCCATAAGTTACCATGACCCCCTGTGGTGTGAGCTGCCTCAGAATTTCTGTGCCACTGCGGCCACTCACGCAATTTAGTGCAAGACGTGGTGGTGGTAATGCCTTTACTTCTTCACTTTTTCTAAAGACCAAAATAAGTTCTTTAATCAATTCACTGTTTTTCTGATATAAATATTACTTCAATTTATCATCACTTTGTATAAATATAATCAGTGACAACATAACAGGTTTGAATATCCAGTGATGGTGAACCCTTTCTTACTCAATAACAAGTTTGTTTTACATATATAAAACAGCCTCAGCACCAAATACAGTTAAGTGATGTAAACTATTATTACACCAAGGTAAAGGTACCTGTTAATACAAATGTAATCTTGTATATAACCCCACTGCATCACTCATCATGGTACAGTACAGGGTAAAAGTTCTTATAATTGATGGTTCTATAATAACCTTAGCCTCTCTATATACAAATTACAGTACAGTGAAATAAAGACCATTGAATATTGGACAGAATTTACAGTCATGGATTGAAGTATTCTGTTAATCTTGAAATTATGGATGAGTCTATTTTAAAATAGGTGACCTTATTAAAACATTTTCAAATGCTTTTCTGGGGGACACACTCAAGGTTCCTACCTCAGTTCAGCCTCAGTTACTACCACAGTTGCTCCCAGTCCAGTGAGATGTTCTTTCAGTTCCCTAATAGATGTCCGGTCACGAACCACATTAACTGTCTTCATGCCGAGAGCTGCGGCTATCTACCGGTGCAACAAAACAATATACAGTATACCCACAATTTGTATTTTTTCCATTATTAGAGTTGAAACATAAATGACATGGAGTTCTTTTCTTTCTTAAGGATGTGGTAAAGCCCAGAAGAATGACCATCCTTATTGTTTGATCATTTTCATACAATTCTGAAGTATATGTTTTGAGAAGGTTCTATTGTAGTTGTATGACAAGAAATACATTTGTAGACGTATTATATGGTATTAATACTTTACCTGTATCACTGCCTGACCAACAGCAGAGTTAGCACCATTCTGGATAACAGTATCACCTCTCTTGACAGGAACAAAGTCTTTCAACATTCTATACGCTGTGCTAGGGTTGACAGCGATGGTAGCTGCTGTCACCAAATCAACACCTGAAGGAATCTGGAATGATACATCAACTTTGTAACTTGAATTTTTAAATGTCATTTACCCAACTCACTGTTACAAGGTTCAAAAGATAACAAAGATATGGAGTTTACTGTATACACTAAATAAAACTGTAGCCTTTATTATCATATACAGTATAATGGCTTAGATGCACATAAATTTCATCCAGAACTTTATGTATGTCATCAAAAAGTAAGGAGTAATTGAATCCTCCACACACATCTGTACAACTTTACCTTAATCACATCACTGGAGGCAGCCAAAGCATGGGTCTGCCAGGTACCCAGAGCATTGACCCTGGGAATGACCCGGTCTCCAGGCTGCAGTTCACTCTCAACATTTTTACCAACTTCTAAGACCTCCCCGACACCTTCATTGCCTGGCACACTCGGGAGTTGAGGCTTTACAGCATAAACGCCCTGGATTGTGTTTATGTCAGCTGGATTGACTGGTGCTGCAAGCATTCGAACCAATACCTGAAAGATAAGTTTAGTTAATTCACTGAGACAATTTTAATGGGATCACCACAAGTTTTTTAATCTCTTCCAACACGAGGGGAAATAAACTCGCCAAGTTATAAGGAAATACTTTTGTACACGGATGTAGACCTTAGGATTGGTCTACTAGTCTAAGCTGTGGAATTAAGAACAGTACAGGGCTTCTAAATAGCCCCTGTCAAAATTATCAAGAACAATGGAATGATCCAGCACAGTCCACTGGCATCCCCTTGGCATGGCCACCTCTCGTGGGTGAACATTAGGTAAATAAGGTAAAATCCATACAACGCCTCCGGAGAAAATGAACTGATTCTATAAACTCCTTCGGGTGACAACCGCCTCCTCCATCATTACCAATGAAAATCATCACTCGTCTACTATAATGTCAGAGGCTCAAAGTTTCCTCACACGCCTCACCTGATCCTCCTTTAGTCCAGGTATGTTAGTTTCTCTCTGTACAACAACTTTCTGGGGATCGCCATACTCCTCGTACACCAGGGACGTCCCAACACCAGAGAACTGCCTGATCTTCTGGGTGTCACCCCCATATCCCCGGAGAGTTTGCCGAAGAACAAGACGCAGGGCTGGGTGTCCCCTCACAGCCATGACGCAAAACAGTCTATGTTGGCAGACAACCACAAATTAAATTACTGATATATGTTATTAGTCATTGCTAATAAATTTATTTTTAGAAAACAGACAACATAAATTTATATTTTCTACAGATCTTTTAAAGTTTCGTTTGATTTAGGTTTGGTTATATTATTCATATCTCATAAAGAAACTTTTACTTGGTTCTGTTCGTGGTATTCCTTAAAGATTGTTCATGTTGCTTGAGCTCGGCGATGGTCGCTTAATATGTAAACAATGGTGTGGTGATTCGCTCTCCCTTGTGAAATATATAAATATATATATGGCCATGCTGAGGGAAGGAGGCCAGGATATTTTGAAGCTAAGTACTGTTCTTGATTCCACAGCTTGGGCGAAGAGGATAAAAGTAAAAGTAAAAAGGGTAGCAGACAAAACTGTCCTTTACAACAACATCTATAATTCTACATAAATACTCATTCTTAATTTCAGATTATATATTATAATTTCCTCTTCAGGCTTCTACGTCCTTAATGCATGAGCCATAAAGGCAAGCATGAACTTAGCATACTTCCCAGATGGGCGCTTCACCTTGCACAGGATGTAAGGGGGTGCTCAATAAACTAGCCCCCTCGGTGGCCAATCTAAAAGAAAATATCTATTATAATTTCTTACGATATAATACTGCGATAGGCAATATTAAAGTTACGATACTTTCTTATAAAAAACTATGTAAGTTGGTTTATATAACGGGTCCCTCAGTACAGGACATAAACATTGCCAGACAGAGACACGTTGACGGGCCTCAGGGCTGGATGTGTTACCTGACCGTTATAATGTATTATCCTCTTGAGAAAACCGAACTTAGGTGCTGAGGTGAGTAGACATACAAACTTAACTCAGTAGTGGCCCTAGTTTCAGGATATGATAGAGAATAACTAACTTTAGCCTCTGTATTAAAGCCATTTGTGATCACCCCTTAAAGAGACCCTGAAGTGCCACGTACTTGAGTTGGTCCACAGGAGAACCCTTAGTCTGCCCTCATGCCATTACACTTCACCATTGTTTCTCACAACCAGAATAATCATAAGTTGCTGCCCACCGAGAACACCACTACCTATAGGAGTAGTTTGATTGGTATTATCATTTGGGTCATGCAGAGAATTTAAGTTTAGGTTAGGTTGAAATTATATTTTTTTCCGATGGTTTTCTTATGTGTGTTTGAACGATTCTGACCTTCGGAAAATTGGTACATGACCGAAACAATAATTTTACTATTCCATTGTGTTCATTTGGTAAATATGCTGTATTATTGTCTTGTAGCACCGTTCATTCCTACCACTAATCTATTATTATATTCGAATAAGACGTCTAATTATAAGATAATTTTTATCTATTACATTACCGGCGGAAATGTATAATAACGGAGAAAGCTTTTCCAAATAAATGTATATTTTCTACCATTATTTCCCACCATTATCGTCTGCCTCTCACCCAACACTGCGTATCTCTCTCGTCTCCTTCATAAATCATGACGCGCATGCGTACCCGTACACATCACGCGGCCAATCAAAAGCGTTTTTGCTAATTCAGAGTATATTTGGCTCAATCAAAATCGAGTTTTATTTTGGGTCTCATATTTTGAAATTCAACTTCAGTTCCGACCATGGAAGTCTGCGATGGATGTCACTTAAAGTATATGGAGCTGATTGCGAGTTTTTGGGGGAAAAAAACGTAGAAACTAGCATTTGTCGATCGCATGGTGTTCTTCCAGCCTCAGTAAAGTGTACTAAGAGCAAGACTGAATGTAAATATCGCAAAGACCAACATATGTGGCATTGGGTGAGAATCCCAGAATGCAACGACTAACAAGAACCAGGCCAATAAGGTAAGAAATAGGTGATTCCATCATATGGTGAGAGTTAAGTTAGGTCAGGTTAGGTTAGGTTTAGTTATTTTTTTCTAGTGTTTTATTGTGTATTTGTTAGTCTCTTAGGCACTTTTTTTCTCGGAAAATGTCAAACGAAAAAAAATCGCTAAAAAAAACCCGGCTAATTTCCGCCAAAAAGGAAGGTCATGTTCGGTCTCAGCACACACAAATACACTAGGAAAATATAATTTTAACTTTCTACAAGTGAACGGTGCTACAAGAAAAATTTACCAAATATGCATTTTCACCAATATGGCTCTCGAGTTGAGTAATGTGTTTTTCCAATGGTTTAGACAATTTTGAGACACTTTTCTTCTATGACGCTTCCCTCATTTGCAAGGGAAGCGTCATAGAAGAAAGGTGTCTTAAAATTGTCTAAACCATTGGAAAATCACATTACTCAACTCGAGAGCCATATTGGTGAAAATGCAAATTTACTGCTCATTTTTTACACAGATGCTTTTATTATTATAGGAAGCATTTTAAAAGAGGCGACATTTACTAGAAACTGATAAATCCTAACCTAACCAACCAAAGAAACATACCTAACCTTACCAAACCTCCTTTATCCAGCTCCACATAGGTGTGCTAACTCTGCCGGTGGCTAGCAGTAGTACAAGACTTTTGTCACAACTGTTCAATAATATGAGCATGAAGTGTGGAGTTTTATCATCCAGTTTTTGTTTTATTTCAGAAAAATGGCAGGCTTCCAGGAGCCACCACTCAAGAAGCCCAAAACCGATGTGAACTTTGTATTTAACTCCCACCTGCCAGTACAACAGAGTCCAATAAGAGGTGTCAATGGACATTTCAACAATAAACAACATGCTGGTAATTTCTTGTTTCCCAAAGGTCCTGCAACTTTCAAGCCAAAAGTCCAGGGTAATGGAGCCAACAGAAACACTAAAAGTTCCGACCAGTTGAAGATCCTTAAGCAAAGACACGCTCTGCCGATATTTCCTGCCCGGCCAAGGTTACTGAAAGAGTTGAAGAAAAATGATGTTGTTATTGTTATCGGTGAAACGGGAAGCGGGAAGACGACGCAGATCCCTCAGTATTTACACGAGGAGCGGTTGGATCGCAAGGGAGCCATCTGCGTCACTCAGCCTCGGAGAGTGGCGGCCATTACCATAGCCAAAAGGGTGGCTGAGGAGATGGACACTAACTTGGGTGAACTGGTGGGATATTCAGTTCGTTTTGAGGAGTCTGTATCCCCGAGCACAAAACTTAAATACATGACAGATGGCATGTTGCTGAGGGAAGCTATCTCCGACCCTCTGCTCAGTAAATACAGTTGGGTTATAGTGGACGAGGCCCACGAGCGGACCGTCAGCACAGATGTTTTGTTTGGCATTATTAAAGATGCTCAGAAGAGTCGGAAAGCTTTTGCGAAATATCCTTTGAGAGTAATTATCATGTCAGCCACAATGGACGTTGATCATTTTAGTAACTATTTTAATAAGTGTCCTGTGTTGTACATAGAAGGTCGGCAGCATCCGATAGAGATGTTCTATGCCAGAGAAAAACAGGAGGATTATGTACTGGCTGCCATGAGTACAGTGATTCAGATACATAAAGAAGCTCCTCCACAGCATGACATATTAGTGTTTTTAACCGGCCAGGAAGAAATTGATGCTGTGGTACATAACATCCGCCTGATTGCTAAAGACAACAGCTTAGCGGAGTTCCCCAAAATAAGAGTTCATGCACTGTATGCAGCCTTACCGGCACATCAGCAACTAGATGTCTTTAGAGCAACAGCTGCTGGGGAGAGAAAGGTGATTATCAGCACTAATATTGCAGAAACTTCCATAACAATCCCTGGAGTGCGCTACGTTGTTGACTCGGGACGAGCAAAAGTACGTAATTATCTCCCTGGAAGTGGGTTTGATGTCTTGAAGGTGAAAAAGATATCTCAAGCTCAAGCGTGGCAGAGAACAGGTCGTGCTGGCAGAGAGACGTCAGGCTTTTGTTATAGAGCGTACACTTTAGAGGAATTTAATGCCATGGCTGTTAACCCGGTGCCAGAAATTTTGCGGTCAAATATGTCCAGTGTGATCTTACAGCTTCTAGCAATGGGTATAAAGAATATATTGACTTTTGACTTTATAGATAAGCCAAGTACAGAGTATGTCCAGCAAGCAGTGGAACAACTCACGTTACTTGACGCTGCTAAGGTGGTAAAGTCTGACATGCTTGAATTAACAGAAACAGGGAAGAAGATGGCACAGTTCCCCCTTGACCCACGTTATGCTAAAATCCTTCTCAGTGGACCAGATTATGGCTGTACAGATGAGGTAACTAACTTCCATCACTTTTGAGGAGACAGATTGTGATTTAATGCAGTTGGGATTATGGAAATAATGAGCTAGTATGTAGAGATGAACGTAATGTATAGAAGACAAGTTAGTCCCCATTAGCCCCACAATATTGCTAGTACAGTATATCCATTGTGTATGATCTATTAGTGTTTCAGATATTTTCAGTGAAGTGTTTGTATATTGTCTCATAAATAACAGTTATACAGTACAGTATTAGCAAAACTCTTGGGGCTACAGTACACTACAATGTCTCTATGTATGTTTATTACTAGTATGATGTGATTTATCCTTTAACCTTGAATGATTTTACCATCTTTTATAGGTCCTGACAATTGTGGCTATTTTATCCAGTGAATCTATATACACAAACCCCAGCGGGAAGAAGGAAGCTGCCGTAAATGCTAGACGCAAGTTTTCCTCTGTAGAAGGAGACCACATCACCATGCTTAAGATCTACCGAGCCTTCAAAGCTTCCAAAGAGAATAAGGTGAAGAGATGGGACACCAGAAATTTAACCTTCCTATATTATCATATTTGACCTCATGATTAAACACGCTAATGCTAAATGAGGAGATAAGGCTATGTTACATTAGGCTTGGTTAGATTAACATAAGGCGTTTTAATCTTCAGATGAATAAGCTGGAGGGCTAATCTTCATGTGTTTATAAAAGTTGTTCTGTCTGGTTTATATAACATCTTGGAAGCACGAGATGATGCTGACTCAATCTTTTGTTGAATTCAGCAGCGTGTGATAATGGCATATACTGTACAGCACTGTGTTGAGGAACCACAGTTTTAGAATAATTTAACCATGTTACTAACACATTTTAAGCCACCACCTGATACATAGAAACCTTGTTCCTGCAGATGTGGTGTCATGAAAACTTCCTCAACTACCGCAACTTGAGTTACACCGTTGAGGTGCGGAAGCAGTTAGTTCAGGTGTGCCAGAGATGCGGCATATCAATTGTCTCATGCCAACAGAACTTGGATTCTGTTCGAAGGTAATTCACCATTGTATCAAAATATTTCTTCAAATTTGAAGCTGCCAAACTAAACTTATATTAAAATGTTATTTGCTGTACTTGTTAATACAGTATAGTGTCAACCTGCAGAGTGAGATGTTAAGCCAGGGTTGGCCAGTTGAAACCAAACCAATTTATTTATTATTTTTTTAATCTTTCCCATTTTTCTTGGTTTTTATTACTTACAGATGGTTTTAATGATTTATAGTAGATTTGCAAAAGGCATATGATAGGGTGAACAGAAAAGCATTGTGGGAGGCATTAGTACTGTAAGGGGTGGGAGGAAGGCTATTAAATGTAGTAAAAGCATTCTGTGAGAACAGCTGGACAACGGTAAGAGTAAATGATGATGAAAGTGAAACATTTGAAATAAATGTGGACGTTTGACAGGGATGTGTTATGTCCCCGTGGTTGTTTGATATATATACATGGATGTGAACTATTATACACTGGTGAAAGTGGTGATAATAAGCTTTCTTACAGGGCTGATTATAAGGGAGCCAAGTTGCCAATGCCCATCTCTCTCCAACTGTACTTAAATGAATTCTTTAAAACTTTCAACTGTAAAAGTAGAATAGTTTTCCTTGCATTATGATGAAATTAAACTTAATTTTTGCCTTTAAGCATCTAGGATGAGTCTGGGTGACTGATCATAACTTGTGTTTATCAATTTTGGCCTTGGCAGAGTGAGTGTCTGTGATGGAAAAGAGTATAAGTGATTGCTAAATCATCCTGAACTTAATGATTATGTCACGATGTCACTCACCAGTTCCCTTGGCCATAAAATGGTATTTCATGTCAGTCTTATTTTTTGTCAACAGGTGCATAATTGCCGGCCTCTTCACTAATGTTGCAGAATTACAATTGGGTGGTAAATATCTAACTTTAGACTCAAGGCAAGAGGCAGCACTTCACCCAGCATCTGTCTTGTTTGGTGGGAAGCCCGCCTATGTCCTTTTCACTGAACTCGTCCACACAGGTAAAACGTACATGCACATCAACTCTGCAGTAGATGCTCAGTGGCTGTTTGAAACTGCACCGGAATACTTCAGGAAACGTCACATTAAAATTTAAATAAATCCTCAAACATGTTTTCTTGGACCAAGTAACGTAAGTGATCTGCATAGTTAGTGATGATGTGTTGTGACTTGAAGTAGGAGTGTGTGAGTGAATTCTTGTGTCCAAAACATATTGCTGCCTTAAGAATATTAAATGAAAATTTCTCTTATCATTCAGTGATCAAGAAGAAATAAAGGTTAATGAAATATATTTTTGTATTTTATACAAAAGACATTGCTTGATTGATTGATTTTAGGAAAATATGTAATAAACATAGCTAAGTTTTATTACCAAATGGAGTTTGTTACATCATCTTATTTTTACCTTTGATAGTTATACATTTTTAGAACAGTGTGTATGTGTATCTTGTCTGTCAATCAGAAAAACTTTTTACCACAATTTATTAGCACAGCTGACCCCAAGGGCCAAGTTAGTTTGTGCTAATGGACATTGTCCTTTATCTACCATTCATTAATGGCTTTTTGAAGACTGCTAAGCATTTTCTATGAACCTCAGAATAAATAAGTTATCCTTGGGAGACTTGTATTGAAAGTGAGTCCCCAGGACCTTATGGTTGTCTGGCTACTTCACACTGTTGACTCCAGGACTGGACCTCTGCTTCAAATCATGTAGTATCCTGTCTTGCTCAAGGAAAGCATAGCATAACAAAACTTGTCAGAACAATATGCTCAGACATATGAGGCCTGTGTGATATAGTTTTAAGTCCTATACTGTATATAATGCCCAGTTTCCACATTTAAAAGTGGGTTGGTGAAAGGGCATCCAGATATAAAACTTGTTTTGAATTTGCCTGATGGGAACCAGGGTACCATGCCATCAGGTAATCATGGCTAACTCAAACAAGCAAGGAAAATGTCTGTTAAAAAACTGATAACCCTGATTTTTTATTTATTTGTTTTTATTTTTTTTGTGGGGGGGGGGGATTTGTTTGTATTTAACAGACCTCATGGGCTTCATTAACTTTGAATCCTCTTTATCCCAATGAGGCTACTACAGTACAAGGTATCTGTACCCTCTTTCATCTGAACATGTTTATCTCATACAGTGCAAAGTCTATGAAGATCATAGTACTGCGTATATATATACAGGGTGTCCCATAAGTTTCCATACAACGTATCACCAACGCCATTACAAGCATAACTCCTGCTGTGCTTGAACGTGTTCTTCGGCAGTGGAGGACACGCATTGAAGAGTGTTTTCAACAGAATGGTAGTCATGTAGAGCATATTATATAAATAAAAATGGATTTTCATATTAAATTAATTTTTCCTATGTATGGGACACCCTGTATATATATATATATATATATATATATATATATATATATCACATTGCTTATCTTGAACATTACTGTAGGTTGTAAATTCTTTGAAAAACTTAATACAAATTACAGTATTTTAATTTTCTAAGGAAGATATAATAAAATTTTTTTTTTTTTATTAATTTATGCATTCTTGCATTAATATATCACTCTGATTTCCAGATATTAAAAATAAAGGTATATCAGTTGGGCCAATGAATACGGTACCTGAGCGTACCGGACCACTCACGGTCTGTACTCCATGTAACCTTTGATGTGTTTTTATACGTTTGTTTGTAGGTCAACAAATTAATAACACACATAAGTATATAATTTATTCAGTAAAACCAGAACACCAATTCTCCTCTGGAATGTACATTAATATACATCTGTACAAGACTGATTAATCCTACATATATGTACAGTACAACACATCAGTGCAGGGATCACCATACAAAGGCACATTTGTTTAGATAAGTAAGATGGTACAACAAATTACACAACCAGAGTAAATAACATGTCACCTGAGTAACAACCAAGTAATGTATGTCACCAATATGTACTGTACTCAAGACAAAAATTCACAAACTTTATGAGTTATAAAGCTTATCAGAGACACCCTGGTTTATGGACCCTATCTGTGACCCGGGGAGTGTCTGTACTGTGGTGATCCCTGTGATAGCTTGTACAGGATTCAAATGTTGGACTATTCACTCTACAACCATTCTTGCATTAAGGGAAAGTATATTAAGTGACTTTAAGGTTTGTCTTATTTAAAACATTTAAGATGTAAAGAAATAAAATCTTATTCAATATTGTGCTGAAACAAGACAGTTCATAATAATGTCACCAGTATGGGACATATGTGCAATAGGCTCTACAAAAACAAATCTGGGTAAAGAATGAAAGGGAAGAGGTTAGTATTCTGTAAAGACTCATATATTTGATAGTAAAGTAGCAGTTTTTTTTAGATCATATAGGAGTGTTGACATTGTGTATACTTACCCTGAACATAATGCTGCAATGGCTAAATTGGTCTAATTCTCGCCATAGAGTATAGGATACATAAAACTATATTAATAATCTTAACTATAATTTACCATTAGTAACTAGACCCTTACATATAAGTCGCTCGGGACAATTTTACCGAGACGACGACTTGTTTAATTCATCCTAATTTTTTCATTCCTGTAAGCCCCTTCCAGTTGCAATGGTGGGACACTTATCTTATTATAAATAAAAAAGTTTCTCTACAGCTAAGGGTTTTCTATCAATTTGTGCCTCACAATAATGTATCCCTACATGCAGTGATCTTGGAATGCTTGTTAATTAAAAGGTTTCTCTTCTCATAAGGCACTTCATCTTTCTTCCCAACAAAACTGGTGGTGACACTCAGGACATCTGACACAAACTTCTCCTCACCAAAACAAAACTTAGAATAAATGAAAAATGAAAGTTTCTCTTTTAGTAGATAAGTTGAGCTCTTACATGACAGTCTGAATGGTCACCAAGTGTAGCTTCCCTAATAAAATACTTAAATACGTAACTTGGTTCTGCCCGCATGACAAACAAATACAGGCAACAAGGTTTAGGTTTTTCCTTCCAATGGCTCACCCCAATTGTTTTTGTTTTTTTATCACATTAGACATAATTGAAATATGTAATTAATGTGAACAAAAAATCTGAATTAAATATAAATAGACAATAAAGGTTAATCTTCATCACAATGTGGAGTTTTACATAGTAAGCTGTTTGAAATACCGAACGTAAATAATATAACACTTCAATCAAAAGTTTAGGCTCAAGGTCTCATTAAACAATATTCATTTCCCTCACAACTATCAAATGTATTTACATAAATGACCCTCATCATAACAAGAGTAATAATAAACTCTAATATACAGACATACAAGTGACTACTCTGGTCTTAAGTCCTCAGAGAGAAAGCTCATAAATTTCCTAAATAAAATCTCAATAATACTTTGAAAAAATAAACATCCAACTAATCTTTTCTAAATAACTGTCAAAACCTCGATGATTCTCCAAAACAGAGCTCAAGGATACTCTCAATCACAATAAAAATTTAATATACTTTACTCTTCAAATATGAGACAAGTAAGACTAATTTATCCATTGTAGTAGTGGCTGATCTTGAGCAATTGCCAATTCTTAGGCACTAATTCTATTATTTACCCACAACTGCCACCCCGACAGGAACAGCGTCACTATGTACAGAAGAGCCGCTATCCAACAGTTCAAGGCGATCTGTAAACACAAGAAAAATGAAGTGTGTTAATTGACCTATTAGTTAATGTGTTGTATCCACTTGACTGCCAAAGTGGTACCATGTTATAAATAAGGCCTACCATATTATACAGAAGGTGCATCCTACTATACATAAGGAGTACCTGTACCATATTTTATACATTAGGGGGTACCAAACAATACACAACAGGTACAATACAGTACTTAAATCTTTGTACTAACAACATTAAAAGCTCTTCATATTAAAAACCAAAATACCAATTAAAATACATGCATAAAGTTTCAAATAAAAACCCTGAAAAAACTCACCATTACAATATCCAATGTTTAGACCACAGAAAAGAGGAACAAGTGTTAGCATATACCGTACATATTGAGCTTTGAACGATATGACTACAATTCTTATCCAATGGTAATATATTTTTGTTTCTAAAGTTAAGTTCAGAAAAAAATCATTTGAGGAGTAGCCAACTCAACACACACATACTTTACAAACACAAACTAACGCTTACCGTATGAAATGAGTCATCCATCGCCTCCA
Organism: Homarus americanus; assembly: GCF_018991925.1. Lineage (NCBI taxonomy): Eukaryota > Metazoa > Arthropoda > Malacostraca > Decapoda > Nephropidae > Homarus > Homarus americanus. The sequence goes on along the minus strand of NW_024716296.1, from coordinate 356,815 downwards.
GATACCTTTTAGCATTCCCATGGATGTCGACTTCCGCAGGATGCATAATCGAGTCATCTATCTTCAAGTCTTCAATAAAGGCCGGTGATCTGACCCAGAATAGGATCCCCATGATTCCCTGAAAACACAAAAAAAATTTAGTTCCACAACACATAAGATTACCGTAATGTTTAACCTCATTTTTGTCTCCTCTTACCAGCCTTTATCACAGTTCCCTATTATACTGTACACTGCCTTACTATATGTTGTCTACTATTATTTATTAATAACATTTACATACAGTACCAAATAATATTCATCTATATAAACAAATATTTCGACATTTAACAAGAGAACTGAGGTTGTAGTTGAGTTATGTGTGTATTTAATATGAAAGTGATGGAACAAAGATTGAAATAGATATATGTACAGGTATTAACATTGAGGTGTTGGTGTCCTGTACTAACACTGGATATAGACCAAGGGGGATAAAGCTTGGTGTAGATGCGGTCACACACTTATACTTCACAATTTCACTAATATCCAGTCATGATAATTTTTTAAACAGTTTATGCGTTGTAAATATGCATACTGACCTGTATACCTGCTAGCTAAACCAATTGTAAATATATATACAGTATAGTATATAAATTTGACTCCACCACAGCTATACACTCCCTATATCGTGTTTCCACTTACCAGTTGCACTATCCCCCATGCACTGATCAGAGTACAACACAGGGAACACTTGGGGCCACAAATTTTCATATTCATCTTGAGGAAGTTATTGTGAACTAGAGGACTTAAACCTGTCAACCCGTGACCACCTCAAGTGTTGTTTGGATCTGATGGCTGGAGAGTACAAACTATTTCTAAATTAATTAAGATCTATCTAAACCATATATTTTTATTATTATTACTAACAAATAATAAATAATTAAACGGTAAATAAGTTCTTTTAATTCATAAATACTTCTTAAATTGTCAAATTGTGGTGATTTTGGAATATATATTATTAGTGTTGTTCTCGTTGCGTTTCATCCTCTCATTGATCACCTGACTTGACCCAAACATCTGATTCATATAAAAACAATTGAATTTTTAATGTTCAATCATTTTTTCACTTTGTATAGAAAAGTTAAAAAAAAACCCTACGTAATTAACTTCATTTCAAGACAAAACAAAGATGTTGGAATGATAGAGTGTGGAGAGGCGGGAATATTTGAAGTGCAAGTGTCCTTTATTATTATTATTATTATTATTCTTTATTGGGCACTCCCCTACAGCCTGTGTAAGGTGAAGCGTTTACAGTGCCCAACAGGGAACCATGCTAGGTTCATGCTTGCCTTTATGTCTCATGGAGCTGGCAGACGCTCGCCCCACAAGGGGTCACAGCTCAAGTCCAGAAAACTGTGAGGGGCAAACTTTTACTGAGTGAGAGTTGTGAACTGTTGGAACAATCTACCAGAGAGTGTTGTGACGGCACCGAGTGTGAGCTGTCTCAAGACCAGACTTGACCAACACTGGAGCAGGTTCAGGAGCCGGTGACTGCCCAGTACTTGCCAACAGTGTGTGACAGAGACGTGACCGATCGCCCAAGAGACTCACGAGCCGATCAGTGGTGAAGAGGATAACAGTAAAAGTATGAGACTGAAAACTGAAAATTAACATAATAAAACTATATAACATTGCTGACATATCACAACTATCAGTATCTAAAAAAAATAAAAAACAGAATTGAGAATTTATTTATTTTCATCTAATAAGAATTCATCTACCTAAACGGCTTAACTAAATAGTCGAAACTTGACTCTTCACCACTGTTCGGCCTCTTGGGCGATCGGTCACTTCTCTGTTACACACTGTAAGCAAATACTGAGCAGTATGTAAAGTACCTCCAACTGTGTAGTAGAAAACACTTAATTTATATATCTATTTTACCAGTTATTAGGAAGGCTTTCGGTGGGCGTTCCGCTATCGGGGGTGACTTACTACCCGGGGAAACTCCTCAGACCTCAGGCAGAAAGTGCCGGGCGATAATGCCTCAACTACACCTGCGGCCTCAACACAGACCAGGAGGCCTCGGCCGAGTCTGGGGTCAGGTGTGGTTCGTGTCATAGCAAAGTAATGCGGAAACTGTCAGGCAACTTAATGAGGGTTACGACTCACTGAAGCCATTTTGATTTTACTCTCCGCTGGGTCAGTACGATCGAGTCCTTGAGATGTAATACTTTATTTTCTTAATTAAAAGCGATGTACTTGGTGTTGTAGTGTTTGAGTTATGCATTAAGTTTGCACGCCTTTATGGAAAGTCGGTGAAATTGTATTGTTTTCTCATATGTATGTAAACAATTTCAAAGAACCGTAGAAAACGTACACGTAATTTGGATAAAAGAAAACGACTATTTTAAGGCAGTCTATTATATTTAGACTTTTTTTTTCAACCTTTTGTTTCATTTTTTTTAATGATTTTTAAGTCCTTTCTGTAATATAATTTCATTAAATTCAATTCATATAAGATTAAACAGCAAATAACGTTGAGAAGTATTGTGTAAAATTATAAGAGATTTACAGGTAAGGTTATGGTCCCCACCTGCTAATGAGGGTGGAGGACAGGTATCTTTTTTGTCTCCCAGTACAATAATAATTCTTCACTATATCTAGGAGTATGGCCCCTCCTTATAGCTGCCCCTTGTCTGAATGACTCTCCACTTGGGTTGCCATACGTCCGTATTTTCCCGGACATGTCCGCCATTTAGGTCTCGAAATCTTCATCCGGAAGGAATTTTTAAAATTCTTCAAAAGTCCGCAATTTCAGCATCCATCATTTTCTCCACGGAAAAAAAAACATGAAACTGTAATGACGGGAGAGAGAGAGAGAGAGAGAGAGAGAGAGAGAGAGAGAGAGAGAGAGAGAGAGAAGGTGGAAACCGTAGAGATCTCGTTCAGTTTTCGTCAGCTGATAAGTCACTTGTACTCCTGTACGGTGTTGTCAACTTAGCTGTCAAATATTTGATTGATAAGGGGGGTAGAAGTTAATGAAGTGTTTTGACCAAGTTAGTAACCTGAAGCAGTTTGTGGAGAATTACAAGAGTGATGAAGAATTTAGTAATCTGCCAACACATAAAAAGTGGACCAGATACTTTGAAAAATCAAAGAACATTGAATGCCACTCAGAATTGCTAAGAATTGCACAATTCTTCTTTGCTATATCATCTCACAATGCAAATGTAGAAAGAGTTTTTTCACTGATGCAAAGTCAATGGACAAAGGAAAGGAACAAATTGAGTGTTGAAACAATGAAAGGCATTCTGACTGTACAGTACAACTTCCGAGAAACACCTTGCAGTGACTTCTATACCTTTCTAAAGAGCAATCAGCCAATACTGAAAAAGATCCGATCTACAGAAAAGTATGCATGGGCACATCAAGTCACACACACAGTGGGGGAAGAAGACTGCAGCTAAGGGAATGAAGATGTTCAGCCTTAAGCAAAGGTATTTTTTTTTAAGATTTCTATACCATGTATGTTGTATATTAGCCTGTGTGTGCCGGGCGGGGGGGGGATGTCTTCGGGAGCGTCCTCTTTTTTGAATGTTCAGATATGGCAACCCTACTCTCCACCGTTGATTGCACTTGACCTCGTCTGAGGCAGAAAGTCAGATCAGCAACCTGGGACTTGGTCACAATTTTTGTGATGCCATATGGCAGCAGGGTCTACCATTAGACAACACATTATGCTTCCAATATCTTCCCAGGCGGTAGTACCTCCCTGTTTGGTAGCTGCCTATTACCTACTACACCACATTTCGTAAAAAACAGACAGACAGACAGACAGACAGGGTAAACGCTAAGTGAGCAGTACATGTTTAAAGACCTTTAGTTGTTAATTAACACAGAAATACAAATAAACAACAGTATGGTGACCTTGTTATTAATTGAAAGTTAACCGTAATATAATAAGTTTCTCGGGTATATATTAAAAGCAAAATGGACTGGTAGAGGACTAAATGTGATCGTTTCACCGAAGGGTCTTCGTGTAGTAATTAGAAAAAGGTAAAGTAAATAGTGGAGAAACCGTTATTAATATAGGTTTGGCAGGAGTACCAGGACAGGATTTATGTGTCGGGTACAAGTTCGTGTGATGAATATTTCTTTTTATGTAATCGGAGTTTAAATGTGCACCGGAACTCACCAAATATGATCTAACAATCCTAACCCCAATTTAGCTTTGGGTAAAATAAACGGAGGTTCCTAATCTATGATATCCGTTACACGACCTAAGGTAAGTTCACGTAGCATCAGTTAAGATGTTATACAAACGGAACATACCAAATTAAGATAGAGTTTCGGTATGATAGTTTTATGTGTTTAATTTTAAATTAATTCAAGCGGCATTTTAGCTGTATCTGTCTCGGAAGTTCAGAGCTTACTGTACCTGACAGGAGAGATAAGGAGGGATTTGGGGGGTGATATCAACCGACATGATCATGTTGAAAGAATACTACGAACAAGAGCGTAAAACCATCGTATCTTTCTCGGGAGACACGAGTCATCTAAATATATCTTACACGAGTTAAATTTACTCTGAGATTTTTATGTTGGTTAGGGCTAGCTTGTAGTCAGTTCTGTTATCTTTACAAACAGAAATAACTTAGCGGTCCCGGTCGTAGTATTTGTGTGACATTGGCCAACATGCAGACTGCAGAGCTGTCACAGGTGTTGTGAGCGGCAGCACTAACACCTGTCTCTCCCGGCTGGTACATCTGTGTAAATAAACATTAACATGCAATCTCTTTAAAATGTCGCAGTCGATACTGACGTGAAATGTTTTTAGAAAAGTAGTAGGAATTAAAGATGGAATAGAATTTAAATAAATAACTTTAAAACTATAGATGTAAAACTGACCAAACACAGAGTCACAATTTCACTCTAAATGGAGATTTTATGTTAAAGATTTGTCGTTCAGAATGACGCTTAAGTGTGTCAGGCATTAAGTGAATGTATCTATAATAAAAGTGATCTCTATATTGTCTTTCCATTAATATTTCTGCAAGCTTTGATATATATGTCAACCCGATAAATATTTGTTTTCAGCTAAGGTTATATCCACATTGCTTAGAATTAAATACTTACGTGTGGTTTGGTTAGGTTAGCATCAGGTTGGATTAAATTAGGTTAGATTAACATCTCGTTGGGTTAAATTAGTTTAGGTTAGCGTCGGATTAGGTTAGGTTAGATTAGGTTAGCGTCGGATAGGGTTAACGTTAGGTTAGTATTAAGTTAGGTTAGCGCTAGGTTAGATTAGCATTAGGTTAGATTAGCGTTAGTTTAGATCAGTGATGGGTTAGCGCTGGGGTGGTTAATCTTCAGGTGAAATAAGTTGGGGGTGCTGAACTTCATGTGATCTATATTGACTGAGAAAGAAAGATTAGGATGGAGGATAGAGAAGGATGATGAGGATAGAGAAGGATGAGGATAGGCAGAAGGATGATGAGGATAGAGAAGGATGAGGATAGGCAGAAGGATGATGAAGATACAGAAGGATGAGGAGAGAGAAGGATGAGAATACAGAAGGATGAGGATAGAGAAGGATGAGAATACAGAAGGATGAGGATAGAGAAGGATGAAGTTAGAGAAGGATGGAGATAGACAGAGAAGGATGAGGATGTAGGCAAGAGGATACAGTCAGGCAGTGTGGACAGTGTCAAAGGATAGAACGTGACTAGGAGTAGTGTGGGGTGTGACGAAACTCTCTCTCTCTCTCTCTCTCTCTCTCTCTCTCTCTCTCAATGTTGGTGGTATGTAAAGAGAATAGTGGTAGTAGTGGTGGTGGTGGTGGTGTGTGGAGAGGATAGTGGTAGTAGTGGTGGTGGTGTGGAGAGGATAGTGGTAGTGGTGGTGGTGTGGGAGGATAGTGGTAGTAGTGGTGGGTGGTGGGTGAAGATAGTGGTGGTGACGGAGTGTGGTGGTGGTGTGTGGAGAGAATAGTGGTAGTAGTGGTAGTAGTAGTGGTGGTGTGTGGCGAGGATAGTGGTAGTAGTAGTGGTGGTGTGGAGAGGATAGTGGTAGTGGTGGTGGTGGTGGTCGTGGTATGTGGAGACGATAGTGGTAGTAGTGGTGGTGGTGTGGAGGGGATAGTGGTAGTAGTGGTGGTGGTGGTGGGTGAAGATAGTGGTGGTGATGGAGTGTGGTGAGGATAGTGGTAATAATTAGCACATCTCTATGACCCACTTTCTACTACCTAACTACCATAATTATAAGCAATCTGGACTAATTAGGTAGTTAATGAGGCAAAAGTTACGTAGTAATTAAGATTTAGTCTCTCTTGGCGTCTTGGGTTACCTTTGGTTAAATCATCTTAAATTTTACCATTATCTGTATTCATGCACTGTAAACTTGTATGTTAACTTTACTGAATAAATATAAATCTCTTAATCTCTGTCTATAGTTAATTTTTATCTATTTAACGTCTATCTTGGGCTATTCTTAGTTAAATCGACTTATTGTTTCTTTACCCCACTGTAAAATGCCTACGTAAACATGATGAACCAGTGTAAACTTTTAAGACTAATTTATTTATTATCTACCAATCAATCAGTCCATCAATCTATCTATCTGTGTGTCGCGCCAGAGAGGATAGTCTAGTTCAGCCAAGCAGGTTGTGAAGCCTCAATCGTGGGATCTTATAATCAATCCCTGGACCTTGACACAGTGGTGGCTATAACGTGCGAAGCTTTCCAAACTCCCCGACATTTTATATTTTTTCGCCTATCATTCAATATATATCATTCAGCTTCATCACATTCATTTATTATCTGATGTAGATTCTCCTTTGGTCCCCTGAACGAAGTAAACTGTGAGGAATAGGGAAATAAAGTTATAATGAGTGGAAGATTACGTGCCAAAAATGTCCTCCAAAGGGTTGTCAATATACCCTGAGAAACGTGTACAGCAATTATATATATATATTTTTTTAATTTTGTAACTTTTTTAGCTCCAGTGAATTATAAAATGCATTACCAGTCGCGTGATAAGAGTCCTTGCTTGTCACGATAGCTATCAATTAACTTAAAAAGAATTAGTCAATGTTTAATTAATATGATACCATAATCACCTCTGCTCATTTATCGTTTTCATCAGTAAGATTCCGTTAGTACTCAGATATCGCAACGTTATCCTCAGCCATGAAAATCGGGTTAACGTTGATATCGAAATATTATTGGGAGACACGGCTGAAATGTTAGTTTGATTACGGTATTTGGCATCTATCCATCTATCCATCTATCCATCTATCTTTCTATATTTTATAAAACTGGGGATAGATTTAGTTTTGTGACTTGGCTATCATTTTTTACACGATGGTAGAAATACAATATATACCTACTGTACAGGAGAAATAAAATATTTAGATTTAGATCAATTGATTCTACATAATTCAATTGACTGTAAGATTATATTTCACTATATTTCGTAGGTTTTGTTAGAGAGTGATCGAACAGGATAGAGTCGGACCAAGAGACTGTATATTAGACTGTACTCAACTCTACACCATTCCTCGTACTAAAACGAACAAATTTATTTATAGACACAATCTATATCAAGATTTTTGGGGGTTAAAGTAATGAAGGAAAATGGTACATTGGAATATCTCGTGAGTGTTATAAAACGTGGCCTTGTTCCAGTACACAACACAGCCTTGGCACGTGTCGGTACACACACACGCACAAACACACACTTACCAGTTGGGTTTTTTTGGCTTTTGTTTTTATGTTTATTTAAGTCTTTTGTCATGGAATATCGAGGTTATATTAAATCTTTTCAATTGCTTACATAGATTTCTTCGGTGGAGATGTGTACGTATTATTATTATTATTATTATTACTCGTAACTCCATCATCTCTTCAATAAATTACAAAATTATTGTATAAACTGCACTTACATATTTTATAACGTTACATATACAGTAGCTACATACAAACAACAGAAGTGAGAGGCTTCCCTTCCCTGTTGTGAGGGAGGAGGAGGGGGGGGGCGTAGTCGGCCGCTGCGTAAACACGATAAACCTACACAGGATGACACACAAACACACACACTTTGCCGTACTCACGCACCTTCCACTACCCAAGTAAAGGAGAGTGTACTGTATATGTGTGTATGTGTGTGTGTGTGTATGACGTGCGTGTTATTGGGCGTGAATTTCTACATATATAAATACGCGCACCTACAGTGATTTACTTGCATATAAATATTGTATGTGGGTACTTATGTGTGTTCTCACGTTTGTCCTACTTTGCGTGTGTGCGTGCTGAAGCAGTGCTCAGGTAGTAACTGTACAGTACTTGGCCCCCCACTAGCCAAGGAACAAGTGAGATGGCAGGAGTGTGGCTGTGCTTATCTCTCTCGACCATTTGCTGATAATACCTGCACCACATCTTACATCGTCGACCACACCCTGCACCACACCCTACACCCTGCACCACACCTTGCACCCTCTACCACACCTTGCACCCTCTACCACACCCTGCACCACACCTTGCACCCTCTACCACACCCTGCACCACACCCTACACCCTTATGTACGACACCTACCCAAACCTATTCTAACTTAACCCACCATTTCGTACCCTACCCTAAGCTAAACTAACCTACCCTGCCCTAACCTACCTTACCCCCTTACCCTAAACTAACCTAACCTAACTAAAACTAACCACCTTAGTTTATGTTCTGGATTAGTTAGTTCAGTCGCCTCTGATGCCTCTCCATGGTAAATTACTCTAATGTTTGGTTGTACATGGGGGCCTTAGATTCGTGCATTGGTGATCATTTTCTGTAGATAGATTAATTGATACTGTAGATAGATAGGTGGATGGATAGGTAGACTAGCAGATAAATTAATTGATATTAGTAGCCTATTTTTAAAACGCACGAACCATGTAGAGAAGCAGACAAAAAAAAACTTCGAGTAACATAAACTGGCAGGAATAGGAAGACGTATATAAAGAAAAATATAGAATAAGGGAGAGTGAAACAGGTGCACTTGTGTAATATGGTACAATACTTGTGTCTGCCATTTTGCCACTGCTTGAGCTCCGTTGCCTTTCACATGTTCCCCCCATACCCAATCCCCCACACGCTTGAGGTGATGGCGAAAACATTTACCCAGATTAGATAAATAGATTGATAGATACATAGGAAAATCATATTACAAGTTTACTTATTTCAGCGTGTATTTTTGGAACGAGTGTACTTAGTGTATGTAAGCCCTGTACCTAGATAGTGTGGGTATACAGTACAATGTAGTTGTGGATGAGGAGAATATATTTATCGAACATCACTAACTCGGACTCCCTGGGAAGCTTCAAACATAGGTTGGACAGATATATGAGTGATAAAGGTTAGGTGTAAACAGGGCTGCCTAGTAATGACCAATGCAGTGTACAGTAAAGTTGATGTAGTATCATAGAATATCACCATATTATCCAGAAACAGATACATCAGTCATATAAAACATATATCCGCACACAATAAATTTGCTAGGAGTGAAATACAATATACTGTACAAGGAATGACACTATTGTTGTTATCATCACTCAAGCGCATAATTGCCTGTTCATGACTTAATATCTCGTATCTTTAAGACTTTAGGTGTGTTTAAGGTATGATGGAGGGGGTCACTGTGTAGAGGTCCCGTTGTGCTAGGTGTAGTATGTGTTTAGACAATATTGCCAAAATTGTGCAATGTTTATATAAGCTAGAGTACAGCTGTTCATTTCACATATTTGCGAGTACATAACGTCCTCTACTCGAAAGCTTCATTCTGGATTTTCTTTAAAGTCCATTTGGTCGAAATAATTTCGGAAAATCTGATTAAAGGATTAAATAGGTCAGGGTCACGGGAGAAGGTTGTAGGGGATGCCTTAGATTATTAAGCTTACGAAACAATATGGCGATTTTGCTCGGAATTTTAACATAATTTTTATAAGCGAGGCAACTTATGAGTGTGTTGGCAAAATAAGGTGTATCAAAAAGTGTTTAATAAAGAGCAGTGACCACAATTTACACGAAGAGTGTGAGGTTATGCTGCAAATTTCCCTGGCCAGGCTGAGCATGACGGGTAATCTGCCACGATGTCCACCATATAAAATGTTCGCTGACGAAATTTATCAAATTTACACTGTAATTAATGGCCTTTTAATAAACTCACCTTTAATAAAACCATATAAATAATTATTAGTGAAATATATTGTACGAAAAAGTCGTATATGAATGTTCTCTGAGCCGTATAAGGGGCAGTAAAATGGTATATAGTTAGGATTTGTGGTGTGTGGCAGGCCGACCCTCCCCGCGCCTGCGCACCAGCGTCATGAGGTCACTTCCGCCACACAGCTGAGAGTTGTGTTGACGATGGCTCGGTGATGGTCACTCTCAGTTCCACGCCTTCATGGTTTATTTGGACTTTTTACGGAGATAGTTACCAGCAATATAGCGTCCCCGGAAATTCTGTAGTAAGGAAGGTAAGATTTTGAGTGAAAAGTGTAGGGAAAAACTCCCTTATGGTCGCCTATACGAGGTTGAACACCAACAGTAAGAAAGGGACGAGTTGTGTATTTTACCAAGACAATAAACGGGATCTACCTGAAGTCTTATGTGTGAATCAATTAATCTCAACAAATATATAACATTGTGCTCGAGATTTTGATAAAGCGTGGAGTTAAAATGTGGTGAGGTGAGGACGGGGTGACTGACAGCAGTGAACGAGACCTCAAGATTGACATTTCACAATCATTGAACCTTTACTGAGTGAACCGTTTATTATGACGGGTGACTTTTATAAACACAAGACCGTTTGGAAACAAGAATTTTTTATATCTAAAATGAAATATATAATTAGAATAAAACCGCAGTGATGGCAAATTTGACAATCCCGTTTATGTATCCCAAAACCCAGGAAGATTAGTGTCAGTACACCTGTAGCCACTGCCTGAAGGTTATGGTGGAATGAGAGGAGAAAACCCATATAGATAGGCAATGTAAAAATGGTAATGGTTTAACTGGTGTATCACGTAAATGATGCCAACATATTACTTCAAAATTTGGATGAGGTCTTTATTGCATGTTCGTTTTAATACTTCAAATGTTCAACTAGTACTGGAGTAAGGAGATAACCGAAGTCCCTTACAAAATAGCAAGAAGGCTGTGTACTTTGATGATGTCTGTGCCTCATCTAAGCCTCTCCCCCAAAACAGAGACAAATCTTTCATTTTAACAGAATAGGACTAAGAAACATTGCTTGAAATTTTCGGTCTTTCTACTAAACACATACATTGATGTTTTTTAATCTGCCGAAGCTTGTGGAGGCATTAACTTACCTTATGCTTCATAACCTAATTAAATTCACTGATATTTTTACCTTTCTTTGAGTGGAATTGTATTTGGTAATATTGTTTTTAATTGCCCCACAACTTTTGGCTTTTTTAAATATTTTTATCTTATAGTTTAGGAAGTTTTAAAACCCTTTTCTTCTATGACATTTTTGTAGGAAATTTATATTTTTCGAGAATTTTAACCGATAAAATTGCCAACAATATGTGAGGGCAGGGCTTTGAAATCGAGGGAAAATGTGGGGTAAATACTAAAAAATAACATCAAGTAAACCTTTGAAAACCTGACCTAACGTTTCCTGACTTGTAAAAATGTTAAGAATCACTTTTGAGTTTATGGATCCATCCTCATCTGAACACCGAAAACAACACCATCACCTACTAAACACCGAAAACACCACCATCACCTAAACACCGAAAACATCACCATCACCTACTTAACACTGAAAACACGATAAAGGTAATCTTTTTATAGCTTTATGGTTTTTACAAGTTAACTTAGGCTAGTTTTTCAAAGGTTTGTTTGGTGTTAGAAACTGTCTTATGTTTGCTGTAAGAATACGGGTAAAACACACACAAAATAGCCAAGGCATGAGTGTACACTGACCACTAGTTCAGTGAGTACTTTCATCAACAAAAGGGCAGCAGGTGGCTGCATGGTGTTACTCACCTTTCACACATGTGAACTGGAAGAGAAGTTTTTGCAGTGAGATAAACAATACTGTGAATGGTCAAAATTATCCCTCACAATATCTAAATTGTTGAACTGAGATGTTGCTTGTGAGCAGGTTAAGTGTACAAGAATGATGACACATTGAAAGCTTTTACAGTGCAGATATATCTGTAGACTTATAACATTAAGAGTGTTAAAGAATAATGCATTTAGTGTACAACTATTTGCAGAAACTTATAACATAACCAACAGTATTATGGCATATTACATATGTACTTTTCTTAACTGTACAGTAGTATCCACTTTACGTAATTATCGTATTTTACAGAAACCTCTTGTTCCCAGATTTTTCAGATGATCTACTTTACTGTCTATTTGTTGTTCCATCTTTAGTTGGCTATCAAGGTACTGTATTCAGACATTGAAGTTTAAATTTAAATTATTCTTCTTTCCTCAGGATGCAACGGCCACCACCTGTAATAAATGGTGGGGGTACTGCTGGACAGCCACGCCAGCAGATGTTTCCCTCAAACCCCCCACTCAGGCCTCCAGGAGGTTATACAAACCCTCAGACAGCTTCCTCAATGATTGTAAAACCTAATCCATATATGCCCCCCCCAGTGGGCCCTCCTAGACTTGATGGTCCATTGATGAATGGTCCACCAGCAGGGCAACCAAGGATGCCACAAGGAGGAACCAATTTTAGACCAGCATTATTGAATGGCCAACTGGGGCCACCATCTGGCCCTCCTTCCAGACCTCCAGCAGGTCCACCACAGAGATCAGTGGCTGGCCAGTCTGATGTTCAAAATCAAACATTAGGTAGTGGTCCACCCCTCAAGCCTCCAGCAGCCGCAAGTCCTGTTATCACTACTACGAGTTCCATGTCAAATGGTCACCTGAGGCCATCTCTACCCACCAATCTCCCAGGTAAATTTTGAGGTCCTGAATATTTAACTATTGTAATATTTAGGTTTTGGAAGAATCTTCTCATCAGTAAAATAAGTCTTTTTGAGTTGTTTAGAAAGTAAGTGCCCTTTTTAGAGTTTGAAGTGACATCATAAAATTTATCCACCAAAGCATTTGTGTAAGTTATCCTTGTTTAGGTGTTACTATTGGGCAGATTACTTCATATAGACATACTATATAGATGAATTTTAATAGGGTGGTGCAGTACCTGTATCTCTTGGACAGAATGTGGTTCCTTGGCAACCATTTACAGTATGTGAAAAACAAAAGTTGAGATCTCTACTGTGTGAGATTTGGTGTAAGATGATTATCTAGATAAGCTGTGCGAAGGGTTTGGCATTAAGGGACTTTATTATGAACTGATTATCAACTAAATTGACAGATTTGGTTGACATTGGGGTTTGAAGAGTATTTACAACTATTCATGGAGTAAATTCTTTATTTATTCAGATGCATAAAAAATATTATTGAATTAACCATAGTTAATACTTAAACAAATCTTTGTTCAAGTGTTCATATCTTTCAGTTGCTCTAGTTTGTCCTGTTTAATGATTACAATAGTTACTAAATTTTCCCTTAAGTGTCCAACCACTAACATCATCTTCAGGTCTTCTAACAATGCATTTAGTGAGAAGCCTGGCATTGTGTTTTGAGTGATTAAGGATGTAGTTGGATATAACAAGTGATAAGACATGCTCTTTGGTGGGCAGACATTTTTTCACCGGTCTATTGAATACCGTGTTATATTTATTACATTTAGGTAAACATGTCTTGTTTTGGAGGCGATGAAGGTAAGTAAGTTAGGTTAGGTTAGGTTTGTGCTGTCCTGCTCTTTAGAGATGAGCCACATCCCTTAGCTTGAGGAAGAGAAGATTCTTTAAGATACATTCATTTGACTGGTACTGTACAAGTGTTTATTGGACAACAGTAGAAATTATCATCATATTAGTGACCAGCTGTACAGTATATTGTTCAAGGCCTAGAAACTTTTATTTTTCTATAGTATTGCATGTGCAGTATAGAAGTATATTGCCTTTTGCTGGTATGTAGAATAAACTATTATAGATTGTCAATGGTAGTAAGTGTGGCAGTAGTCAAGCATTTAACCCTTAACTGGTGGCTAAGCATTCCCTACTCTCTCCTCCCTCCCCAAGTGAGCAAAAGTGGAACACAAGGAATATGGAACAACCACTGATGATGGCAGACACACATGCAGCTATCTTCCACTTATCATGGTAGCCATTTAAGGGTTAAACATCATGCTTTTCTTCTTTTGTACCTTAATATGGCTTATACCAGTTGAAGCAGCAGTTCTTCCCATACCTTATGTTGTATGTTTTTGTTGCTTGTTAAACCCCAGACCAGGTTATGCCATTGATTTTGCTGTTTATAACCTGGTTGGATGTGTCTTCTTGTCAACAGAGCCACTATCTAACTGGTCCTCTCGTCAGCCTTCTTCCATCCCTACTACTCCTCTGCTTGACCGCATGGAGATGCAGGCCACACCAGTCTCAGGTCTGAGTAAGTGGTCGCTTGCTTGTCCTATGCTGGTCTCTACTGCTTGTCCACATCCTCCCCATATCTCATTACTGTATTCATTTCATTACTTGTGCTGTCATAAGCTGTACTTTCCACATAGCTACTGTTTTCCATTAAGTGTGATTGTTATCCTCAAGTGTTTCTTGAGAACTTGCACTGATATATATCATGGTAAAACTACACTTGTCCTTTGTTCTTTGATCACGGAGGGGCCACGTAACTACGGTATTCTATTGTGAACTGATTGTTTCAGCACCGAGCGGATCTTCAACGAGTTTGAATGAAGGCTCCCATCCACCTGCATTCCGGTCCCAGGCTAGCCCGAGGAATTCTCCTAGAATGTCCCCAAGGATGTCTCCAATCACAACACCAAAAACTGAATCTGGTGGACATTCTTTACCAGTCAATGGCCTCCCTGCCAGTGTGCCTGTGTCTTCTCCTGTTGTGTCTAGTGAACCACCTGTCAGTGGAACTCACGTCAGTAGTGAGTCTTTGAACAGAACTGTTACATCACAACTCCCTAGTGGTGTTCAAGTTAACAATGTACCACAGTTTCATCATAGTGGATCAGTGCCCTCTATCAGTGATGCATCCTCAAACACTGCTGTGCCACCACCTCGTAATGTACCATCATTTGCAAAGTCCGTGACTGACTCTTCAATTAGTGGTAATCAATTAAGTGGACTGTCCACAGGTGGTCCCTCTGGAAATAACACAAACACTACAAAACCAGCTACAAGTGGACCTCCACAGTCTGGTGTTCGTGGAGGAACAAGTCAGAATACCCAGCAGAATTCCATGGTTCCTCCACCTACTTCCAATCCCTCTACACCTACTGTTTTTGTCTCTCAAGCTATTTCTGCAGTTCCTCCATCATCTTATATGGTTCAATCTTCATCTGTAGCTCCTCCAAATGCATCTAGAGTTCCTCAACTTCCTCCACGTACTGCTGTGGCCTCTTTATC
Source organism: Homarus americanus (assembly GCF_018991925.1). Taxonomy (NCBI): domain Eukaryota; kingdom Metazoa; phylum Arthropoda; class Malacostraca; order Decapoda; family Nephropidae; genus Homarus; species Homarus americanus. The sequence continues at coordinate 341,306 of NW_024716296.1, read as the reverse complement.
TTCTTCTGTCATTCCTCCAGCATCAGTGGGGCCTAGACCACCACCAGCAGTAGGGCCTACACAGACATCAGTGTGTCCTTCACCAATGTCATATGGCCCCCAACCCTCAGTGGTTCCTCCAGTAACATCTGTCGGTCCTCCACAGAGGTTTGGCCTTCCACCTACATCTTTTGGTGTACGACCATCTTCAATGGGTCCTCCAACAACATCCATGGGTCCCCCACCAACATCCATGAGGCATCCACCAACATCCATGGGTCCCCCACCAACATCCATGGGTCCCCCACCAACATCCATGGGTCCCCCACCAACATCCATGGGTCCCCCACCAACATCCATGGGTCCCCACCAACATCCATGGGTCCCCACCAACATCCATGGGTCCCCCACCAACATCCATGGGGCATCCATCCCAGCATCCATCCACATCCACAACATCCATGGGGCATCCACCAACATCCATGGGGCATCCACCAACATCCATGGGTCCCCCACCAACATCCATGGGTCCACCAACATCCATGGGCCCCCACCATCATCCATCCATGGGGCATCCACCAACATCCATGGGACCCCCACCATCATCCATGGGGCATCCACCAACATCCATGGGACCCCCACCATCATCCATGGGGCATCCACCAACATCCATGGGGCATCCACCAACATCCATGGGACCCCCACCAACATCCATGGGACCCCCACCAACATCCATGGGACCATCATCGATGGCTGCACCATTTCCTGGGAGCACTGCTGGACCAGCCCAACCAAGATCACTGCCTCAATACCCAAGCCAACAGCAACACCATTTTCAAACACAGTTTAGACAAGGTGGTCCATCAAATGTTAATCAGTTGTCACAGCAGTTAGGTGGGCTGTCTGTGACACATGATGGGTGGAATAAAGGATGGGGCACTCAGCAGATGGACCTACTCCAGCTGCGCCAGGTGTTGCCTCCTGAAGGTGTTACACCACCAAAGCCAAATCTTGCCCAAGAGTATCTGCCAAACTGCTCGCCAGATATATTCCGGAGTACTCTGACAAAAGTTCCTGAAACGAGGTCCACACTGCAGAAGGCCAAACTTCCATTTGGCTTGCTCATACATCCATTCAAGGACCTTGAGGTAAGTTTTCCTGGTACGGTGTTCCTTTGCTAATGTATGACTCGGCAGTTATCTTTCATAAATGTTCAACAAATTAAATAGTACCATACTCACCTTACCTTGAACAAAACAGGTTTCTTAGATGTTCAGTCCATTTTCTTGGGTAAGGTGAGAAATCAGGTACAGAGTCATCCACCAGTCATACTAGACGTGCTTGTTGGCTGCACTGCTCAGAAGGCAGGAGCAGCATTAATTGCCACATTGTTCGCAGTGATGTAAATTTCAGAGTGTTTGTGGCTCACCAGGTAAGTTGGAGCCTTAGGAAGGACTCGGTCAACATCTATAAATTTGAAGGATTACTAGGAATAGGTCGGTTGATTCTCGGGCAGAGAAAATCCATGTTTCATGGTGAGCTCCTTCCTTATTCAGGAGGGAGATGCATCATGAAAGCTGCAGGGAAGATGCTTGTAGTGAAGGCTGGTTGTCTTCCTGGGGGTTCTAGGTAAGCACTGATTAGGAAGCATCTCTCTCAGGGTGATATTCAGAGACAGGTGGGGTCTTTTCCTTAGATATTTGTAGTGGTTTTAAAGGAGTAAAATGTTAGTGTCTGTTTTACCTAGGAAGCCCTCTTAAGATTGATTTGTACTTTTGGATGGATGTATAATGTCTGGGATGGGGTTTCCATTCTTTAGCTGGGATACGGAAGATTTCTTACTAGTGCTGAGGAGCTTAAACTTCAACTTTGGGTAGAATGTATGTGACCTGGCTATGATTGGTGATAGTAGTGCCCTATATTCATTGAGTGCAATCAGTGTAAATCATGGGTACACATAATGTATACAAACAACTGATTTTTGTACAGTTTCAGTTAAAGACATGAACATAGCAGTATTAGAAGATTTGAGAGAGAAAATTGAGCTTGCTCCCAACTCCTTATTTCCAATAACCTCAAGGTACTTCAAATTATCTGAGTCCCTTTTTTAACATTTTGTTGAGAGTGATCAGGAGAACACATTATTATTCCAATGTCTTTTGTGGTAAAATGTAACTTGAATGATGTTCATTTGTTTTATAAGATTGTGGATTGCTACTAAGACTTTGATTTTATTCACAGCACCTTCCAGTTGTGAGCTGCAACACAATAGTGCGTTGTCGATCTTGCCGAACCTACATCAATCCCTTTGTGGTGTTCAAAGGAGAAAGGCGATGGGAGTGTAACCTGTGCTTCAGAGTCAATGAGCTGCCTGAAGAATTCCAATATGATCCTGTAAGTGAATATTTATAATGTTTTTGTGTGAGTTAGTACTGAAGCAACATGGGTTAACCAAATGGATATGTGGGGGGAGATTTGTTGTTGAAAATGAAGTCCATATTGGCACATCTGGTAAGAGCTCAAAAAAAATTATATATATATATATATATATATATATATATATATATATATATATATATATATATATATATATATATATATATATATATATATATATATATATATATATATATATATATATATATATATATATATATATATATATATATATATATATATATATATATATATATATATATATATATATATATATATATATATATATATATATATATATATATTCTCTCCTCGACTTATGACAGGGTTCCGTCTCGACGACCAATTTGTAAGTCGAATTGGTCGTAAGTCGAAAAGGCAAAAATAATACATAGAAATTCTAAAATGGGTGTCTCTTTTTCTTCTCGGCACCACGAGAACTTTCACTTTTACGCTTGCCAGCAATTTTAAAGGGAATTACAAACAAAAATTTTGTCAGTACACACCGCGATCACTAACGTCGGGACTCGAAAATGCGTAATTTGAAAAATATTTTATACGACCACGGCGGTCATATGTCCGGGTTGTCGTAAGTCAAGGAGTACCTGTATACAGTACAATATATGGATAAATGAATATGCTTTAAGTTATGTTCTTTTATGGGAATAAAGAGAAATAATCAATCAAAGAAGCACACAAGAATTATGTCATAGGTTTAGCCAGAGTTGCAGTTTTACAGAACAACACATTTATAATCCAAACTTGAAGATGATTTGGGTGTTTAAATCGCTATTACATTTACATACAGGGTAAAATAGTTTACTTCAATTACTTCATGTTGTTTGTGCTACAGAAACGTATATTAATGAAACTGATCTTTTTTACTTGTTTCAGTGTACTCTATCTTGTACATGGACAAAATTTTCAAATAAATATAATAAATCAAATAAGTCTTGTTTAAATAAAAAGAAAATGACCAACTCTGTGCACATTGCTGCATTACTGATGACTTTCTCACCCCATCCTTAACAAGTCGCTTATAACACTAGCTGAGCCACGACTTCACTTGCACTGTGAGCATCTATACACCAACACAGGGAAGAATTTCAATAATAGGATGAGTTTATACACACATGTACACTTTAGTCAAGAATTACATTGCATCACACACCACTTTTAATGTAGGGAAGTGAAAGTATTTATGATTGCCTATGAAATACCTGGTAAGTATGTATTTATTTTCTTCCCGAACAGGTTAGTAGAACTTACGGAGACCCGTCAAGAAGGCCTGAAGTTCGAGAAGCAACAATAGAATTTATTGCCCCACAGGAATACATGTTACGGCCTCCTCAACCAGCAACATATCTCTGGGTGCTGGATGTGTCACGACAAGCTGTTGACACGGGCTACCTTAAGGTATGTGTCAGGAATGTATTTGTTACTCCCCCGTCTATAGAACGGAGGGAACTATAAATTGATGTCTGTTCACAATTTCTCTTACTTGCACATAACACACAAACTACTGAAATGTTTTGTGGGGCTAATTATACATAGTAAACAGCTTATGCTCTTTTCTTATACTGTAAGGTGAAAATGGACAAGTGGGAGATGTAAATATTGTCCAACACAGCTTGTGAAAATTGAAATTACCTTACAAGGATAGTTTTTTTTTTTCAGTAAGTTGTTTGATTCTCCTAACTTGCAAGTTACTAGAACTTTACCTTTGTTAGATAAGTGGAGAAAGCTGTTTATTGTAAGTTGGGAAAAGTAACTTTAATTAGAATAACTAAAATGTATTATTTTTTTAATACTTGATTTGTTTTTCCAGGTTTTATGTGATGTATTGTTGACGCAGCTAGATAAAATACCTGGAGACCGCCGGACTATGGTTGGTTTCATTACTTACAGCAATAGTGTACAGTTCTACCTAATGGGAGAAGGTAAGAATTGTGCTATAATATTTTTTTCCCATTCATGTAAGCAGTTTCCCACACTCTGGTTCATGGTTTGAAATCCCGATCAATACAGACCTTGTGACACTCCTTTACATACTACATCTTGCTGCCTTATCAGATGAGCTAGTGCTGAAGGGTGTGGAAACATTAACAAAAAAATAACTGTCACTGAACCATTCTATGCTTATATAATGATTTACAGTAGATAAGTTGTTCATTGACTTCAAATAGAATTACAGGGGTCCTCATTATACGTCAGGGATGTGTTCCAGCGAAAAGTGACTTTTAGTGAAACGTTTCCTTATAAGAAATTACCCCTGTAAGAATTAATGTAATTATGGGTATGTGCTCCAACTTGTACAGTAATACCCCTTGAAAGCTCAGTAAATGGGGCTTTTATAACATACTGTACTGTATAGTATTTGATAAGGAGATATATTCCTAGAAACATTATTTGTTACCTTTGAGTATTTATTAACAGGTGATAAATACAGTACACTACATTATATTGTTATACTGTATTTACTAAGTGTTGAAGACTGTTGTTGTGGTAAGCACCAGCCAACTTGAGTAGTGACAGCAGAGGGGCATATGAACAGGAGAGCATTGGCAACACTGCTCAGAGGGAGGGCAAGGATGATCAGCTAGTCGCACTTTGTAAACAAACACCGGGAATTTAACACAATGCTATAACTCGTCTGGGGTTGGGTTGTGGGATTCTTTTTAGGAGAATTGATTATTTTACAACAATGTTTTATTAACCTGGTACCAAATGAATGTGAATACTGTACAGATATCCCTTGTCATACAAATGGGTTGGGCTCGTGAAAAACCATCCACTATGTGAATTTTTATATCTGGGATAACAGAATGACAAGAAAACCACAATATCACACCCCAAACCATTAAATTGGTTCACGAACAAAAAAAAAATTACTGAACTAATGGTAAATAGTACACTACTGTAATTTACTAAAGAATACATTAAAAACATAAATACTGTATTTGGGTACACAAACTTAGTATAAAACAGTGAATGATACAGGAGAAGTACAGTCCAGTATATGTGAATTAATTGATGTACAGGTATAATGAAAATTTACTACTACAGTACAGGGGGCCCCCCAAATTCGCGGGGGTTTGGTTTTCAAAATGGCCGTGAATCGCCAAATCCTTGAATAACATTTGCGGACTGTCTACCCTCAAGTCCGTGCTTTATTAATAAAGTCTTAAAGCACGGATTTGAGGGTAGACTCACATTTTTAATTAATCTGTTTGATTATTTGTGAGAGTATTTTCCCATTATTATTTATTTCTATGTATACAGTATTTTACACACACACACACACACACACACACACACACACACACACAGGAAATTACTGTCTCGAGAACAAATGGCTCCCTGTCCCAGCTGTGAAAATGCTGGCAACTTTAAAACTACCCACAGACATTCTTGGGTACATCCAGGCTGTCATCTGCAAATAATAGGACCGCAAAATACAAATTTGCGAACTTCGGTGGCCCCTGTATATATTTATTAGTGACTCATATTTGAAATAACATGTACTGGTACAACATACAGCCAAGTCTCTCTGTATAATGATACTCGTTCTTTTACAGACCAAAAACACGTTCAGATGTTAGACGTTGGGGAGATAGAGGATATGTTTGTGCCGAACCCTGAGGACCTGCTGGTCAACCTGGAGCAGAGCCGTGAGCTTGTGACGGAGTTACTCACAATGCTCCCTGATGCACATGCCGGCACTTTCCAAACTCAGTCTGCTCTTGGATCGGCTCTACAAGCTGCCTACAAATTAATGGTGTGCTTTAATATACTGTTATAGATTTGTAAAGATGAAGACATGTATTACCATTATGGTTATATTATACAGTATATTCATGTATTGTACATACAAAAGGATAGTAAAGGAGATGCAAGCAGGAGAGATGGAGATGGGTTTGGTTAATATAAATAATAGGGAATGTAAATAAGAGACAAGTTTGCTGCTCCTTGCTGATGGCACTGCTATTGTGGTTGACTCAGGAGAAAAGTTACAAATATTGGTCGATGAAGTTAGAAGTGTATGTGACTTGGTAAAGTGATTGTGAACAAGACTCAAGTAACAAAAACAGATGCTTTAGAGAAGTGGACAGGGAGAAGCAATGAGTGATAAACCATAGGAGAAAAAAATGTGCATTGATAAATTTGTGGAGAAAGAACTAAATCAAAGGGGTCAGAGGTGCTCACAAATGGAACACGAGACTTCCTTCACCTAACATGCACTGATGATGACCACCATTTAAGGCTTAATGTGAAATAATTCAGAATTGGACTCCATATAACTTTTTAATGTTTTATAATCCTACAGTAGTGTTTGTTTCTCACCCCAGAGTGCTATCGGTGGACGCATCACGGTAATGACGACCACACTACCATCTGTGGGTCCTGGTGCACTCAAGGCTCGTGAAGATCCTAACCAACGAGCCGGGAAGGACATCCAGAACATGGGACCTGCGACTGATTTCTATAAAAAGTTATCTCTTGACTGTTCAGGCCAGCAGGTATGGGTTAGGTGATAAACAGGTAAAATTCACATCATTATTACCTTTATAAGATGTTTAATGTAATATCTACTTAACTGTTTTACCTAACCATTAGCTATATGCCACAATTATGCTTGGTACTTTGCAGATAATCTCTTATTTCTGTATCTTTTATCTTTCTCTATTCTTTGACCCACTTCATGGAAATAGGAGAAGATTAAAGGAAATTAACAGATTAAGAGAAAGGTGAAGGTAATGAGGTCATGCATAATAATGTTTGTATACAGTAATGTAAAACTAGGAATTTGATAAGAGTGGGTATTTGCATATTGAAGCTGGTGTTAGTGGGACTATTAAAGATTAAGAAAGGTTTTATATAATGCTCTATACTGTACTACATATTGTAATTATGGAACTCAGTAGCCAGGTTGACTATTATAGTCACCCGCCAGGGAAATTAGAGGTGGCTATATGGTTGTTATCCCTCTCTAAGGCTCAAATTTCCATTACTGCTTCTCACACACAATGTTGAAGATTGTTTTTATCAAATATCCCATAAGTATAGAGGATAAAATCAGTAATGTCCGATAAAACGGTGAATAGGATTGTTGATGACAGAAATTGGCCATGAAGCAGACGCCTAGGGAATTTATATTGTTTCTTGTCACCTCGAGTACTCATAGAAGTATACTGTAGTTTTTATTTTTATAGATTAGGGATTCCTTGATCTTGGAAGGTGTTACTGTGGAAAATTAGGAAATGGCAGTTTATACATTAGCTTGCATTTTCATTAATAATTTTTGTTTCCTTTATTTTGTGATTGATTATTCCAGTCTTCTCATATTAAGCAAATTATTTCAGATTGCAGTGGATTTGTTTGCACTGAACTCACAGTATGTGGATATGGCCACACTTACGGGAGTGAGTAAGTTCTCGGGAGGTTGCATCCATCATTTCCCAAATTTCCATGTAACCAGGAATCCAGCTGCCATAGGTCCATTTGTCTCTTGCCTAACACGATATATTACCAGGAAGATTGGCTTTGAGGCTGTCATGAGGATTAGGTGAGTAAACATATATAAAAGAGGCTTTATGAATGAAGTTATGTACTTAATTTGGTAGAAAATAGATAAAACAGTATCTGGCCACTTTGATTACTTTATTTCTTGTAAAAGCTACTTTATAATATTGCTAAGACACAGGTAACCCAGTGCAAGACTTACTAGATCTCACATACTCTGCCATTGTTATACCACTAGATCCAAACTCCAGAGTCTGTAGAAGTTAAGATGATGGAAGATTGATGGATGGATTTTAAGTCATTCCATTGGGTATGACATGTGTATTGGTCATAGGACAATGATTCAATGGATTTTTTCCCTTAATTTTATGCTTTTGAGATGCATTAATTTTCTGTTACTTTAGTAATATTCTTTAAATTTTAGACTTCTTTGTATTTTACAGAGCAACCAGGGGTTTGGCTATTACAAATTTCCATGGGAACTTCTTTGTTCGGTCCACTGACCTACTGTCTCTGCCAAACATCAACCCTGATGCTGGCTTTGGAATGCAGGTGAACATTGAGGAGCCACTTCATAACATACGTACTGCCTGCTTCCAAGCTGCTCTTCTCTATACATCTAGCAAAGGTAAAGAAATCGGTGAATTTATAAATATATCGTTAAAGTTCATTTATGTGTACTATATTCAGTATATATAAATGTCCCCTGCTTTACAAATGGTTTAGGTTCCTTAAAAACCATTCATTATGTGAATTTTTCTTGTCTCGAATAACAAAACAAATGGGAAAACTAGGGTTCAGTTCCCCAATAACAAGAAAACCCCAATGCTATATACCCCAAAAACATGAAATCAGTTCATGAAAAAATAATACCTAACTAATGAAGAATAATAGCCATCTATTACAATTTACTACCTAATACTCATGAAAATTAATAAAATACAGTATAACTTTGATACATTACCTTAAGGGAGGGCAGTGAGGCCTCAACTCAAAGGGTGAGGAGGGGTGGGCTGGGTTAAGACCTCAGAGTGGTGAGGTGGGGTTGTCTACCTCTTCAGTGCTGTTTACTAAGGACACTACAGTCAGGGTTGACCGATTTTAACCAATCATTTAAACCAAACAAGAAAACTCTGTTTTAGTTTGTTTTATAATCTATGCCTTGTTTCTTGGTTTTAATTTTTTTTGTTACTCGAAGATGGTTAGTGATTTATAGTAGATTTGGAAAAAGCATATGATAGAGTGAACAGAAAAGCATTGTGGGAGGCATTACTAGTGTGTGAGGAAGGCTTTTAAATGTAGTAAAAGCATTCTGTGAGAACAGAAAGTGAAACATTTGAAATAAATGTGGATGCTTTGTGTCCCTGTGTTTGTTCAATATATACATGGATGTGAACTATTATACACTGGTGAAAGTGTTGATAATAAGCTTTCTTACAGGGCTGATTATAAGGGAGCCAAGTTGCCACTTCAGTATAACTGGTGACTTTCTGTTCATGGTTGGGCTCTGAGCCTCTGATTATAATGTGTTCAGATCATGTATTATATGGGTCCAGGGGAGCAAAGTTGCCACATCCCCCTTCTCTCCAACTTTGCCGTTAAGCATGTAGAATGAGTCTGGGTGACTGATCAAAGCTTGTGTTTATCAAATATGACCTTTGCAGAGTGAGTTTTTGAGATAGAAAAAGAGTATAAATGATTATTAGCATATCAAAAGGTTATATAAAGTTATAAAATACTTAAAAATTAATAAAACCATGATGGCATTAAAATAAATCTTTTGGGGATAAAAAGAACAAAGGTTTTAGGTTTTCAAGGTGGCTTTTGCCAACCCTGCTGTGTACGTAAGATTTAAATCCCCTTTTTATACATTTTCTAAGAAATATAGACTATCTTTACCATGTAAATACGCTAGTTTTCACTTTTCAAACAAAATCGTTTTCCGTCAAAAATACGCCTTACAAAAGTTTCAGCACTGGGGTGAAAAAAATGGATTTTCTTCAAATTTCATACAAAGGTGTTACTTTACATGCTGATTAAGGATCTGGGTTCACAATTGAAAAATTCTCAAAATTTGTGTTAATTAATGACCTTTGAAATAATAAAAGATATTTAGACTACTTGAAATGTCACTTTTGCTGTGCCAGGTACTTTTACTGTATTTATACTAAAATTTTACTTGTATATTTGGGTTACCATCAGTATACACAACTACAGTTTCTGTAGAAATTACATATAACTACTAAGGCTCGGTAAATTATGGTTAGTAATATAAAGGATTTGATACAAAACTCATTTACTTTATTGTATTTCAGGTGAACGTCGAATCAGAGTACATACATTATGTCTGCCTGTTTCTCCAAACATGCATGAAATTGTAACGGCAGCTGACCAACAAGCGGTAGTTGCGTTGTTAGCCAAGATGGCTGTCGATCGGTGTGTTACATCATCATTGTCTGATGCTCGTGATGCCCTAATTAATGCCTGTGTGGACGCACTTACGGCCTTCAAGGTGGGACTGTCCAACCCGGCACATGGAGCCTTAGAAGCATCACCTACGTTAAAGCTTCTTCCTCTCTTCACATTAGCCCTTGTTAAATCAGTAAGTTGCTTCTCCAGTTATAATTTGTTTTGTGCATGTCAGGTTTTGATTATGGAAGTTGTACTTTGCATTTGTTAAAGAATATATGGACAGTAATAATTCCGTGTACAACAGAGTAACACTATCCATCACTGCTGTTTAAAAATGTACTGCAAATATTGTTTTACAGATTGCATTCAGAGGGGGATTGAGCACAAAATTGGACGACCGTCTATTCTCTATGTGTGAATTGAAAACTATGCCGCTAAGACATCTCATGACCTATATATATCCAGACCTGTATCCCATCCACATGTTGTCAGAGAAAGGGGCTCTTAATGTGGATGATCAGGTAAGATTGTCTGAGCATTATTTCAATTTGATATTATAATGTCTAAATTCTTTGTCTGGTTTGAAGTGTGCTGTATGGTCTAAAAAACAGGTAAGAGACTGTAAGTACAGGCCCCCCCCCCCCCTCCCCAAATTTGCGGGGGTTAGGTTCTCAATGGCCGCAAATTGCCAAATCCGCGAATAACACTTGTGGATAGGGGAGGGTGGGGGTTACATGTTTTCTTGTGTACAAAGAAATGTATTTCCCTTTGTGTCTGTCCTTAGGACAATTATTTCTTTTACCTCTTACCTGTAATATTGTGTGTGTGTGTATAGACACATCCACACACAAAAAAAAAACATAAGTAAATAATAATTGGAAAATCCTCTCACAAATAATCAGAAACAAATTTATAGTATCCTCAAGTCTACCCTCTTATTAAAGTAATAAAGCACGGACTTGAGGGGAGACTTCCATTTTTAATAAATTTGTTTCTGATTACTGTATTTGTGAGAGGATTTTCCAATTATTATTTACTTGTATGTTTTTTTTTGTGTGTCTATACACACACACAAACACATTTACAATACAGGTAAAGCAAATTACCGTCTCTTGAACGAATGGCTCCCTGTCCCAGCCGCAAAAATGCCGGCAACTTTAAAACTACCCACAGACATTCATGGGTACATCCAGGGTGTCATCCGTGAATAACTGAGAACCTCAAAGTAAAAATCTGCGAAGTTGGGGGACATACTGTATTGTGTTTGGCTATACTTTGAGCAAGTTTGAAAAAAGAAACACTGATTTTTTTACAAATGGTTTGTTAACTGCTGGGAGGTTGCTGCTATAGCTCTTGTTTAGTGGTAATGTGGATTTCTGTCATCAGAGATAAGTTTTGTTCAACAGATAGATAGAGCTGGAAGATCATTATACCTAATTGTTTTAAGTTATTAATGTAGCTGAGCTGGTATGTCATGTCCATACTAAAATAGCAAATCTTACCTGGTGTTTGCCATGAATTATGTCTAGGAATGCTTATATTGAGGAGAATTATTATTTTATGTACTGAGAAGTTACATACATACTGTCTTTTAACTGCCCTTAATGGGCCATCAGGTCTATGGGACTCTCCTGAAATGGAAGAGGATATTGGAGGGATGCTTAAAGATAAAAGGAGTACTTAAGTTTATGTACTGTCTATCAAGATATCATTTTATTTCATTCTCATAAATATTGCCATACCATATTTACAGGTTATTCCTCAACCTGGGCGCCTTCACTTGTCTGCTGAGCGTTTGGAACGGTGTGGCGCGTACCTAATGGATGCGGGTGCCACAATATATATATATGTGCGCTCTGGAATTTCATCAAGTTGGGTTGAGGGAACTTTAGGAGTACCAAGCTATGCAGTCATTCCTCAGCCGCTATATGAAGATGCTCTACCTGCCCTGGACACCATTGAATCGCAGTTTCTTCGCAACTTTGTTGCACATCTACAAAGAAATAAGCCTTATCATGCTCCTGTTCTAGTTTTAAAGTAAGTATTTTTTCTGTATGTAACACTCTTGGTTTTGAAATATTTGTATGATGCTGCATTAGCTTGGAAGGGATTTGATTAGTTATTGGTGTATGGTTAGTGGATATCTTTACAGTAATCAATGCTTTGCAAGAAATTTTACCAACTTTGTTAACCTTTATCTGGTAAGTCTGTCTGTTATGGATATCCAGAATCCATGGATGGGAGCTCAGCTGTTAGAGAGGGTTTACTGTACTCTATATACAATGCGTATAGATTTTGCATTTGCATCAAGTTTCAAGAGTGAAGTAATACAAGACCTCATCTAGGAAGAAAATGAAATAAATTAAACAAATGGTAAGTCATACAATATTACACATAGGGAATAAGTTGCTGTAAAGAAGTAAATGCATTATGAAACGAGTTTATGAAACCTCTGTGTTATGCCACGTGATAAAAATTGGAGGTTATCTGTAGTAGGATATGCATTTGGTTATTTGATTTATGTGATGCCTACTGCTCTATTTGTATTTTGAAACACATTGTGCAAGCAGGCATATTTTAACACCTTATAGTAAACGCATACATCATAACTCATGAGTGTTGTTCAGAATTACTGGTCCGTCGTGTCATTGTACAACACCATCAAGGAGGAAGTTTTGGGGGGGGGGGGAGCTGTACATAAGGCCATTGCATACTGAGAATAAGGTGTACATATGTAAGTACTACACATAAGACATTGTTTTACTAATTTTTATTACTTTTCCACCAGGGAGGATAACCCAGCTCGTATGTTATTTATTCAGCATCTTGCGGATGACAGAACAGAAGGCTCACACTCCTATGTTGAATTCCTCCAATATCTCAAAACTCAAGTTAAGTAGGAATTTTCAATATAATTAGGGATAAAAGAAGGCAGTCTTTGATAAATCTGAATCTGCATCCAGATTTTGACAAATAATAGGACGCGTAAAATTATCACGCACAGTATCTAGAAAGCTTATGGGTGGTAATAATGGAATAAAAATTTGCAATTGAAAAAGGTGCATTTATCTAATTTCCAGGTAATGTTGAAGAACCTGTTGTGCCATTCTCTGGAAAATTATTATTTGTCATTGCTACAGAAAATTACTAGTTTTGAGGTGGCCAGGAGAGTTCATCCTTGTTGTATCAGCCATCTTTGGATAACATAACTTCAGTCTTAAGGAGAAAGTTTTTTTATGTAATTGTTAGGAGTCAAACATTATGTTTTGTGGTGGAGAAAAATGTAGTTGGATTCCCATGTGTCTACCATTTTTGTATACTGTATTAAAATTTTCCAGTCCTAAAGACAGTTTTTGTGTGATCATCTGTAGGAGTCAGATTTTGAATGAATCTTTTTTAAAGGATATCAGGGATGTGTATGATAGGTTATCCTGTATACAAGCAAAAAATATCCATATGGTCATTCTTTAATATCCAGACTAGGTTTTGTATGTGGGTTTTGCTGGTATTTTGCATATTTTATATTTGATAGGATGAACGAACTTTTAAAAAGTATGTTGTGCAGAGAAGTCCTATTGCAGATATGTTTAGTAGCCTGGAGTGAAGTCACTACTATTAAGTAAACTATCTTAGGAACCATCACACTAAAGTTTAGCATTTAAGCTGAATTGGGACAGTTTTCCTTACATCACCTTAGTATATCAAATGACACTTTTTTTTTTAATTCTTTTTAAAGGAGCTGTACATAAGAGTTTAATTATGAAAGATACAGTATATATATATTTTTTTTTCTTTTTTAGTATTTGTAACTAGTCGGGAAATAATAATATTGGTTATGTGTTTCTCGTTTGATATTTGGATGGTGTTCAGTGTCGTCAAAAATCAGAAAAGGTTTGCAGTTGGTTTCTGAAGCAAAACTTGAATGTTGTTAAAAAAATATATATATATATAAATTTGCATGCTAGTTAGGAACTATTGAACACTTTATCATGACATTCATAGACCCTTTGAGAAAACTAAAACCATTTAAAAATCTTCGCCACAGTAAAAGTTTTACTCATAGCACCAGTATTGAGATCAGTTGCATAAGATGTGGAGTTGTGATATGAATTATATAAACTTCATTTTCAGGTACCTAATAACCTGTTACAGTATACCTGAAGTGTATTTATTGGGGTGTGTACCTATTTTAATGATACTCGTATATAGAGTATTATATATTCCTAATTTTGCTACTGAGAAATAAATATTTTATAGAAAATATTCCATCTTTCGGTTTCCATGTACAGTTGACATACAGTAAATCATTTAGTCAAAGTTATGCGAGACTAAAATTAATGGTTATTAATACCAGTATGTAAAATTTGATTTGTTGACAGTGATTTCAAGTTTGTGTAACTCATAAAAATTATTTCCTATTTCCTATGCTCAATTCCTTTATGTATACATATATTCAGTAACCTTTCCTTGGTAGTTTTGAGTTTATTTATGTAACTATATATATATATATATATATATATATATATATAGTATATATATATATATATATAGTATATATATATATATATATATTATATATATATATATATATATATATATATATATATATATATATATATATATATATATATATATATATATATATATATATATATATATATATATATATATATATATATATATGCCAAAGCAACTTGTATCAAGCACAGGCATATTGGCTGGATGCTGTTATTCATGGACTTCTTATAAGAACTTGCATGGGTGGAGGAGAGGTATAATACATTTACCACCTCTTCAAAGCTGCTTCAATTTTTTGCTTGTAAAAATTTAATTTAAAGAATTCAGCTGCCTTTTAATGTCACGAGTTTTTCATTTGTTTTAAATATCCAAGAGAGCTGTATTGTAGAGCTTCCTCAGGCATGATGAACTTATTTGAATGTCTAAAGGAGTGGTATGTGTACATGACGACATTTATGCACCTTTTCACAAGTTGGCTGTTAGTTGAGACTTCATTTTGTGCATGGTAACTGCAACAGTACATAATTGATTATGGGCATAGTCAAAATGATAAAAAATCACTAGTGAATAAATGTCTGGTGTGTATGGGTGTAAAATATTGTTGTACATAAACCCAGTTCTTTTAGTTTTCATATCATATAAAAATGTTGACTCGTTCTTGGAAATATTAATGCTATCAAGGACACAGGTTTACAATAACTTTGTTGGTGTGATATGCCATGTTATACAAACAGGTTAAATAAGCTAACCACATGCAACACTTAACAAGTTGAGGTCCTATTCAGCTATTGCCCGTTGTACATTTTCAAATTTGTGATTAAGGCAATGACTGCACAATAAAAGGTTATATATATATATTGAAAAGTGTAATTATTTGGTTCCTATGAATATCGAACAAAGTGGCAAAGACTACATGTAATCGACATCATTATTACATTCTTGTGTATGAAGATATGCAAAGGTAGACAGACAAAATGTTTATGCATAATTTTGACTTGCTCTTAATATAATGAACCACAGTTTATATTATGTAAAATGTTAGGATATATATCAAACTCATGTAAATAAAAAACAAATTATGGATATACAATTTAATTTTTCACTAATTTTGATCAGCCATTCAGGTAAATGGTAGTGGTGGTCATGGTATAGTGAGGATGGTAATGATGATACTGTGAGGATGACGGTAGTGATGGTGATATTCATGATGTTGATAAGTCCTCCTCCTCCTCCTCAGTCATGGTTTACTTTCCCAAAGGCAGCTGCTGCTAAGGCTAGTTCCCATAAGGTTTTTACTTGCATAACATTATGGCTATTTAGGGGTACAGCCGTGATGGAGTGGGGTACATCAAACTCGAAAGTCTCAATCGTGTAATCAACGACAAAAGCTTCGTCCAACAAAGTTTTTATTTGTGCATCAACACCATTTATGGCAGTTTTGCAATCATTCTTTGTGGCCCATTGCCTAGCTCCTTTACGCCCAACCTGAGAGGCTGTTTGGCGGGTCTGGACGAGACGTTGAATCTTTGCCGTAGATGTATTAGAAACCTCCTTTACTGTAGTTTTGTGAATTTTGCATGAAGAAGTTGTGTATGACTAATTACATTCCTTTGCCCAACCTGATAGGCTGTTTGGCGGTCTGGACGGTTGAATCTTTGCGTGAATGTATTAGAACCTCCTTTACTGTAGTTTTGTGAATTTTGGCTTAGGTAGTCGCCATGAGCTTCAGCCCAGTGCCAAGCTCCTTTTAACCTGATAGGCTGTTTGGCGGGTCTGGGCGAGCGTTGAATCTTTGCCATGGTTATTAAAACCTCCTTCACTGCAGTTTTGTGAATGATTTCTTTTGGCTGCATTAAGAGTTTGTGATGGACATAGGCTTCAATGATCTTGACCCTTGGCCTGAGCAACTTTCATGATTGATTGAAGACAACAGTACAGGTAGAATAACGACTTTTCTGTGTAAGAACTTGGTATGATTTGTGTGGATGGGGTTTGATGATGTTGATAGTAGTGATGATGCTGATGGTAGTAGTGATGTTGATGGCAGTGTTGATGATGCGGTAGTAGTGATGATGGTGGTAGTGATGATGCTGATGGTAGTAGTGATGATGCTGATGGTAGTAGTGATGATGATGGTGGTAGTGATGATGCTGATGGTAGTAGTGATGATGATGGTGGTAGTGATGATGCTGATGGTAGTAGTGATGATGCTGGTGATGGTGATTGATGCTGATGGTAGTAGTGATGGTAGTAGTGATGTCTGATGGTGGTAGTAATTGATGATGCTGATGGTGTGGTGATGGTAGTAGTGATGTGCTGATTGTAATGCTGATGGTGGTGGTAGTAGTGATGCTGGTGGTAGTGATGATGCTGATGGTAATAGTGATGATGCTGATGGTGGTAGTGGTGATGCTGATGGTGGTGATAATGATGCTGATGGTAGTAGTGATGCTGATGGTAGTAGTGATTATGCTGATGGTAATAGTGATGTGATGATGGTGGTAGTGATGATGATGGTAGTAGTGGTGATGATGATTGGTGGTGATGATGCTGATGGTTGGTGATGATGCTAGTTGATGATGATGATGGTAGTAGTGATGATGATGTGGTGGTGATGATGCTGATGGTGGTAGTGTGATGCTGATGTGGTGGTGTGATGATGAGTGTTGTTAGTGATGATGCTGATAGTGATGATGATGATGTGGTAGTGATGATGATGGTGGTGATGATGCTGATGGTAATAGTGATGATGCGTGTAGTGATGGTGGTGATGCTGATGGTGGTGATGATGATAGTTGATGATGATGGTGGTGGTGATGATGCTGATGGTGGTGGTGGTGCTGATTGTAGTGTGGTGATGGTGGTGGTAGTGATGATGATGATGGTAATAATTATGCTGATGGTGATGATATGCTGATGGTAGTAGTGATGATACTGATGATGTGTGATGGTAGTGATGATGATGGTGGTGGTGATGATGCTGATTGTAGTAGTGATGGTGGTGGTAGTGATGATGATGTGGTAGTGATGATGCTGATGGTAGTGATGTAGGTGATGGTGATGATGGTTGATGGTAGTGATGGTGGTGGTGGTGGTGGTGATGATGTTGGTATGGTGCTCATGGTAATAGTGATGATGCTGATGGTAATAGTGATGATGCTGATGGTAGTGATGATGGTGGTAGTGATGATGATGGTGGTTGTGATGATGCTGATGGTAATAGTGATGATGCTGATGGTAGTGATGATGATGGAGGTAGTGATGATGCTGATGGTAGTGATGATGCTGGATGGTAGTGATGATGATGGTGGTAGTGATGATGATGGTGGTAGTGATGATGGTAATAGTGATGATGCTGATGGTAGTGATGATGATGGTGGTAGTGATGATGATGGTGGTAGTGATGATGCTGATGGTAATAGTGATGATGCTGATGGTAGTGATTGTAGACATTGAACTTCCTTCTGGAACAAGTAACATTTCTTTGGGGCCGGATTAAGGTGTGCAGCTCGGAACCGGTCAAACACTTCCGATAGCCTCCCCAGTTCTTGCTCGAAAGTTTTGCCAAAGACAATCACATTGTCCAGATATATGAGGGCAGTCTTCCAGTGCAAGCCTTCCAGAACCCTTTCCATGAGGCGTTTGAAGGTAGCTGGTGCATTGCACAGGCCGAATGGCATAATTTTGAACTGCCATATGAAATTGCTGTTTTCTTCTTGTCCTCTTCAGCCATCTTCACCTGATGATACAGACTTCATGTCAAGTGTTGAGAACTACTTGGCGCCTGTTAGGGCATCCAGTGTGTCATCGATTCTTAGTAAGGGGTGGGAGTCCTTCACCGTCACGTCATTGAAGGCGGTAGTCCACACAACGTATCGAGCCATCCTTCTTCACTAGGACGACTCCTGACGCCCACAGAATGCTGGACTTTTCGACCAGACCTTGGTGAATAAGATCCTCTACCGCCTTCTCCATTTCCTTGTGACGAGCTGGTGCTATCCTCCGAGGCGGCTGCTTGATCGGGCAGTGATCCCCAGTGTCGAGGTGATGCTACACCTGGTCTGTACAACCCAGGTCTAGGTCCCCTGCAGAGAAGTCCGTATACTTCAATCACAATTTTTCCAGCTGTATCACTATTATGAGATGCACAACAACCTCAAAATATTGGATCACCTTAAGATTTGACACCCCAGCTCATTTTTCACCTTATACCATTGTGGGTTTTCAGTCTGTTTTCTCGGCATAAAAAAAAAACAGTCAAGATGTTTGTGTTTCCTCTGGTTCTCTTCTGTATAGTTAAATTGGAGTTAAGGTTAATGATTAATAACTCAATTTGTTGTTTTATGTAATTTTTATCTCGAGGCACTTCATGTACAGTAGCTAAAACAACTATCTGTGCAGGTGGGGGTCGATATGCTCCCAAACTTTACGTGTGACTAGTGACAGCCCTTATATACAAATATTTCTCGTCCATGGTCTCATATTGTTTCCTAAAGTATGCACAGATAGTTGTTTTAGCTGCTGTACCTTGTAATTTATTTATTTTATTCTTCATATTATTTTCTTTCGATGCTAATGTACTTTTTTTTGTTTAAGTCTGATGATAACAAGAAATATTTGTCGAAACGTTACCAAATCAATGTTGCTGATGTGTGTGTGTGTGTGTGTAGATGATACTTGAAGGAATGGGATGCGTAATGGTTAGGGCAGTAGGTGTTTGGTGAGCTAGAAGAAGTGTGATCGTGAGGAGGAGTGGTGGTAGGTGATGGGACAGTGGGTCTTGGCAGCCATCTCGTAGATACTGTTGCTGCCAGCAATGACAGGCACTAGTTTGGTTATTTTATTCCAAGTGTGTAGGACGTAAATGGACTTGTTATCTCTAATGGTAGAACATTAACATCTGTCTATTACTAACGGCTTCACCTTTATTTTTTATTAACACTGGCTATATACCGAGATGAAATTGATGGTGGCTTTACATTCTAGCATACAGTGAACCCATATACTGTAGAGCAGTGGTTCCCAAATTAGGGGGGGGCGTGAAGCCACCTGCCAAAATTTGCAATTTTTTGCTCAAAAAGAATATAATGAAACTCTTTCAGGAGTAACTCTCCGTTTGAATCTTCCACACATCCGTACAAAACCAAAGTACTGTGATCACCCTATCAATCATTTCATTCTCCTTGCGCGTCTTGTACATCCTCACCTGTGTCTTTCTGTACAACCGCAATCCTCCTCATCTTCAGTTACGGTATGTTAAGATTTATCTCAAACTGTGTGTTTTAGTCTGGATTTCTTCTCTTTTAATGTTTTTTTTTATTAATTTTGCCTATAACTATGGTGTGAATTACTCAGAATAAGTACTCCAAGCTTTGTCAATAAATTTGTTAAACTATTAACTGTGATGTGTAAAGCAAAGGGGCGTCATGTTAAAAAGTTTGGAAACCACTGCTGTAGAGTGAAGACTTTTTAGACAGTATATCGCTAAGAAATTACAGCGGTAGCTCCATGTGTAGCTTGACACAAAGGCAACAGACCCATACAGTTATGTTTGCTACCTGCTGTAACCTGGTTAATTTTAGTACACTGAAAATCATATTACTCCATGAAATCCCGCATATCTTGCAGTAAATAACAAATCATAAATTGACAAGAATGTAAATATAACAAAGTGATAAGGTCTACATAATTTTACGGAGATATGATCGGCACAATATCTTTGAAGGACAACAGAGCGTCCGAGTGAGGGGGTGGATGACTCTCCACGGCGTCGGGGATGTCAGAACGCTTAACAGGCGCCTTTCATGAATTAAGTTTATGTTGACTTACTTTGGTTTGTCTGTAGTCTGTCTAAAATATACCAGACAGTTGTGTGGAGGCTGTTGATAGCCCTGGTTTTCTTCTGGTCTGGGGTGTTCGTCTTGAGACAACACACACGTCTTCGAAAGCGTTGACTTTCGGAATAAGAAAATAATTTTAAAATGTGTTTTATCGTTATTAGTTATTGTTAATACAGATTTATCTTATTTCCCTTTGTTTATTTGTTTTTAAGCAAATAAAGTCAAACAAACAATATAAATAATTCTGGATACTTTTTGTGACCAGTTGACTGACACCAGTTTGAGACATCGATGACGTGTTTCCAGGGTTCAGGAACAACTTTTCGATACATCAGACTGAATCATCCTAAAACGAGCCATTATACGAACTGAACTAAAATATTGGCATATAATCTTGTGTAATACGTTGCTTTATACTTTATAATTAGAACAGATACAGACAATGATCTCTAAAGCTACATGTGTGTGTGGAGAAACGAATGAGGAAAACACGACTAAACTCAGTCCGTTATAACACTGGACGAGGGTTGGCCGGTTCACCCAAGTCTTGAATCTGCCTCGTTTCGCGGTTGTGGATTTATGAGCATGTCAACAGAGGCCTCACAGTGGTGTGTCTGCCTTAGTGCCGGTAAGGACGAGCATGCCCAGTACTTGCCAACAGTGCGTAACAGAGACGTGACTGATCGCCCAAGCGGCTAACGAGCCGATCAGTGGTGAAGAGGATAAAAGAAAAGACTATTACCATGCGCCACAACGGTGGACACTTCCAAATAGTAAAGTTGCTCCTAATCCGGCCATTTTCTGCGTTACTAAAAGAAAACGATTAGATCACACACCAACTTCATAAAGGGAAACTACTTAAAAAAAATTTGGCAGTAAGTATTAAGTTCAAGTCCTGTTTTTTTAAGATATTTTAATAACATTTCAATATTTCCTATATTCAATGACCTATTGTTAAGGAATCTTGTCTCTGAGGATGATACAATCTCTGGAAAAACTATCACGAACATTATTACAGACATTTAGACACAAAATTGGATTGAATTTTTACCTTCTCAAATTTCAACCCGTGTCCACGAGAGAAATAGATATTCCAGTCCTGGTATGGTATTGGTTGGATGTGTTCTTCTGAAAGCAGTGTAACGCCCTCGCAAGTTGTGTTTCCCTCCAGAACATCGTCCAACTTGGTCGTGTTACACATCATCTTCAGCATCTTGGTGGCCGCTCCTGGTCCGTTGACGTGCCACGTAGCTACCTGCTCGTGAGAGGGAATGACAGGTTTAGTTAGTTTTCACTCTTCAAACGTGGAGATACAATGTCTATGCTATGTTTCTTTATTTCCATCCTATGATTACAATCTCCGTTTTGGAGCTCTGGCCGGAACAGACAGATAGACAGATGCGTATTTTTATTAGATGTAGAGACTGCCTCATCTCTTTCTTTTGTCATTATAGTAACACATAATTAGGTCCCACTTTGAGAAAATTATTTTCCGCTTTATTTAATGCAGGGACAGCAACATGGTGAAGTGGGAGTAGACGAAAAAGTAATAAGCTATGGTATCATCTTGGAACAAACTTTTCATAAGTTTTCTTCTTTTATCATCGACTGGTAGCTGAGAGAAACTTAAAGAAGGCGTTACCCTGTCGTTGAAACACAATTCGGCGGCACACGACAGTTTACTTTCGGCAATCTAGCGGCAATCAACTTCAGCAGTGTCAAGCAACCATTGAAAATCAAACGGGATAAAAACAAAGATGGCTGACCCATTCCTGGCGTAGTAATGTGTTAGGTGTTTTCTTTTCTTTTTCTTTTTTATTTTATCCTCTTCACCACTGATCGGCTCGTTGGAGCTGCATTTATTATCGAATATTGCTGCCAGATCCGACGGCCGTTCAATTGACAGCCAGACATTGGCGTTAGGTATTTGCGCTTCTGATATCCATTAAAAATTAGATAATCATAGAAATGAAAGAATTTAGTGAAGAAAATTATAGAGAGCTTCGTAACTTTAAAGAGTCGTTCTCGCCCCTTCAAAACTTGTCTGGGATTATCAATAACTGTACTTTTGTAATTTTGTTTATTAACTCTTTGAATTCAAAATCCTCTGGTGCATTATGGAGTTACAGACTGTTTAGCTGTGATTCCCATCTCTCTGTTGGGAAAACTGTTGTATAGAAGGAGTTGAATGAAAGTTAAAAAATATATATATTATAACATGATGCCACACCAAACGCAAACATTGTTTATAACGAGTGTTGGCGACTGTTATCAACAATGTAAAGAGTCCAGTCTACACCTAGGCAATAGTGTTAGGAGCATTGTTGGTAACTGTTTGGTACCAAAGCTGGTAACATTGTTGGTAACTTGTAATGGATCACCTGAAGAATCATCGGCCCAGCTTATTTCACCTAACGATTAAACCACCCTAACCTAACTTAACCTAACCTTATCCTCCCAAAATAGTTTTAGGGTGGTTTAATCGTTAGGTGAAATAAGCTGGGGCTATGATTCTTCAGGTGATCCTTTGTAACTGTATGGCACATACTTTAGTAACACTGTAGGCAACATTGTCAGAAACAGGGGTGTCGTGTGGACTACATTGTAGTCCACACAGCCGGTTTAGTTTTTCGTGGAAAGTAACATGACAAATGTAAATATAATTGTGTCGAATTAAAATACCTGTAAATGTTCTTTACACACAATACTAAAATATTAAGTAGCTTGAAGGGTTATGTACATAAGAGCTCGGACGAGTTGTCGAAAGAAGTGAAAATAAACTGGTGCCTGCACTTCGACACCTCAGCTATCCTGGGAGATTAGAGCGCCTGTAACTGCCTAGCTTATACTACAGACGGGCAAGGGGAGACTTAACTGAGGTGTACAAACATCTCAAGGGGCACTACTCGGTCGAGTGTCCATACCTGGAGCTGGCGGGCGCTCGCCCCACAAGGGGTCACAGCTCAAGGTTGAAGAAGCCGCAAGTCCAGAAAACTGTGAGGGCAAACTTTTTCGGAGTGAGAGTTGTAAACTCTTGGAACAATCTGCCAGAAAGTGTTGTGACGGCACCGAGTGTGAGCTGTTTCAAGACCAGACTTGACCAACACTGGAGCAGGTTCAGATACATTCAGGAGCCGGTGCATGCCCAGTACTTGCCAACAGTGCGTAACAGAGATGTGACCGACCGCCCAAGCGGCTAACGAGCAGATCAGTGGTGAAGAGGACAAGTAAAGGATGAACAACGTAAGATTTGTTTATTTACCCAACACCCGTCCGTCACCTGTGGAGATTAGATTAGGCTAACGTTAGGGTGGTTAATGCTAACTAAAGTCCAGTTAATATTTTCCCTATCATCTGGTAAATGACGACGATATTTCAGGAACAATAAGAACCATCGCGTAAGACGCTATATAAGATGGTCATATTTGCCAATGACGTTTCATGTTCAATTAAACCTTGACGCAGGGTACAGACACAGGTACAGACATTTACCTTAAAATTGTCCTTGAGGTATTCCATCACCAAGTTGATAAAGGGATGGCCAGGGTTGAAGTGCATCAGAGCATTGTTGGCGATGCCGTTTATGGCCTGGTAGGAAATGACATTGTGAAGTTGTGTAACGCTCTTGAGGCAGATGGTGTCGCTGTCGCTGTAGAAGCCTCCCCACCACCACACTAACACGTTCCTCAGCATGTTGTTCAGGTTGTTGAAGGGCCACGCTGTGTACACGAATAAAACAAACAACATTTTTACACCTAAAAATTAATTTTAAGTTACGTCACGTCAAGTTAGATCAGGTCAACTTATGTTAGATTAGGTAAAGTTAGGTTAGATTAAGTTAACTTGAGCTAAAGCAAAACGACTTGGACCAACACTAACACCACTTGGGCCAACACTAACACCACTTGATTCAACACTAACACCATTTGATCCAACACTAACACCACTTGATCCAACACTAGCACGACTTGCACCAACACTAACACCACTTGCACCAACACTAACGCCACATGATCCAACACTAACACCACTTGATTCAACACTGACACCACTTGCACCAACACTAACACCACTTGATCCAACACTAGCACCACTTGCACCAACACTAACACCACTTGCACCAACACTAACGCCACATGATCCAACACTAACACCACTTGATCCAACACTAACACCACTTGATCCAACACTAACACCACTTGATCCAACACTAACACCACTTGCACCAACACTAACACTACTTGCACCAACACTAACACCATTTGATCCAACACTAACACCACTTGATCCAACACTAACACCACTTGCACCAACACTAACACCACTTGATCCAACACTTACACCATTTGATCCAACACTAACACCACTTAATCCAACACTAACACCACTTGATCCAACACTAACACCACTTGCACCAACACTAACACCACTTAATCCAACACTAACACCACTTGATCCAACACCATCACCAAATTACAACACAAGAAAAACTCACGTGTATTCTTCACCCATTTACCAGACTTGAATATCTTATCTAAGGGCGTGTCTCTGAATATCTTATCTAGGTCAGGAGTTACCAGGTGTAGGTTAGGATAGTTCTGTTGGAGGTCGCTCACCAGTCCATCCGAGTCATCGACCGTCAGGGAAGTGAGGATAAACCACACCTGAGCTCCGGGGTTCTCAAGGGCCCAGCTGAGAAATAAGTAAATGAGACACGATGGATTATTTTATCCTACCTGATGTTAATGAGACTTAAAATGGTTCTCTTACCCACTCACTGATGGATGAATATGTCGTGTGTGTGTGTGTGTGTGTGTGAAAAAAACAGCACTACCTCACCTCTCCTCACAGCACCACCTCACCTCTCCACACAGCACCACCTCACCTCTCCTCACAGCACCACCTCACCTCTCCACACAGCACCACCTCACCTCTCCACACAGCACTACCTCACCTCTCCTCACAGCACCACCTCACCTCTCCTCACAGCACCACCTCACCTCTCCACACAGGACCACCTCACCTCTCCACGGAGCACCACCCCACCTCTCCCACAGCACCACCTCACCCCTCTCCACATTGCGACCACCCCACCTCTCCACGGAGCAACCACCCCCACTCTCCTCACAGCACCACCTCACCTCTCCACATGGCACCACCTCACCTCTCCTCACAGCACCACCTCACCTCCCCACAGCACCACCACCCTCCACACAGCACTACCCCACCCTCCCTCACAGCACCACCCCACCTCTCCTCACAGCACCACCACCTCCACACAGCACCTCACCTCTCCTCACAGCACTACCTCACCTCCACACAGACCACCCCACACACACAGCACCACCCCCACCCTCCCTCACAGCACCACCTCACCGCCCACACAGCACACCTCACCCTCTCCCCACAGCACCACCCACCCCCTCCTCACAGCACCACCTCACCTCCACACAGGACCACCCTCACCCCTCCACGGAGCACCACCACCCTCCCTCACAGCACCACCCCACCTCTCCTCACAGCACCACCCTCACCCTCTCCACACAGGACCACCCCACCTCCCCACAGCACCACCTCACTCTCCACACAGGACCACCTCACCCTCTCCACGGAGCACCACCCACCTCCCTCACAGCACCCACCTCACCTCTCTCCTCACAGCACCACCCCACCCTCCCACAGCACCACCTCACCTCTCCACACAGGACCACCTCACCTCCTCACAGCACCACCTCACCTCTCCACACAGACCACCTCACCTCTCCACGGAGCACCATGCACGGTACTTGGGTCGAGGATTACATGTTCCGTCAAATAAACATTGTACGCATCTCTGTTACAGGGGACGTCACTGTAAAACACATAATAATATATACACAGTCAGTAAAGGAAAACATTACTATAGTGTTTAACATACAATAAAATAAACAATAAGAAGCAAAACAGAGTCAATAATCTTTTAGGTTTAACGACTCGAGAAACTGTAACAAGTGATAGTTAAGTCGTTACGGATGATGAATTCCGGAGGTTATTAGTTATTGTTACGTTGTCTTAATAATTACATTAAGTCTAACCACACGAGGGTAGCCCTGGTCAGACATGGGGCGATGATCGGTAATGTAATCGATTACGATTACATGATGCATAATCACGATTACAAATATGATTACTGTAATACCTGCTATATTTACAGTACCTGCTTTTATTGTACCATCAAAACGTTTTAATGGAAATTATCATGTAAATATATAAGTAATTACCATTGCAATAAACATAATTGTCAACTAGACATAATCCTGACAGCTCTGTCCTCTTGTTCAACCTTAATACTGTACAACCCATGCTCTACTGCTCCCCCATTATACTTATGTTTTTCAATTTCACTGTAATGTATATATGTTTAAACAAAAAATAAACAAAAAAATAATAAATAAAATAAAATAAATAAATATTGAAGTGATAACCGTGGTAACACTATGAGATTCTTATTACTACCATGCTATTGTACTATTCCTATGATACTAAATGTTACATAATACTTTTGAGATAAATGTATAGTATATATCAGGTGCCTCAAAGAGAACTCAGGTTCTCAACTGGCTCAGCCATGTTAATATTGTTATTATTATCCACTCTGTATCTGTTTTTCTGGCTAAATAAACTGTTTCAATTCAATTCAATTCAATTCACGGTACAGTACAATTAAATCATATTTTCTGAGAGATGAAAAAGGTAGAAATAATGCATTATACATTATACTCAGAAATTATAATTCATAATTATTAATAATCAGATTACAAAACAATAACAAATAAAATCATGATGATGGTGTATGGCACCTTCGTTTGGGTGGATCACGGTTGACACATCCAGTTCGTGTGTAGTTTAAACTTGCACTTCTGTCTGGTTTAATTTCTTAAGAATAAACAATACACTATAACGTTGCTGAAGCGTCACTTAATTGATAAAATTATTGGCCTAAGTCTGTTTTGTGTTTACTAAGACGTAAATCAGTGATTACCAGCACGAATGTTTAAATCTTACTGACTTGATATTTTGTTACTTGCAGCTAGACTCTAGCTGCAAGTAACAACATTATGTCTAATGCTCTAGCTGCTAGAGTATTAGACATAATGTGGACGGTGAATGTTTGCTGAGTCATATAAAGGACCGAATGTAGTTGACTGTATTGAAAATCATGAGCTGAGTATTTAAGAAAAAGGAAATGAAGTACCGGTATGTACTCACTATTGTAATCGTGAAAGTAATCGTGATTTACGATTACATTTTGAATGTAATCGATTACTTTATTAAAAATAAGAATGTAATCAATTGCGGTTATGATTACTTAAAAAACTGTAATCGATTACGATTACGGATTGTGATTACCCCATACCTGACCCTGATATAGTGTTGCTTGGTAACAAATAGTGAGAAATGGATATGACCGTGACCAGTGCATCATGGGTACTCGACTTATAAAGGAAGACTAATGCTGTGCAGCAGCTTCATTGCATGAGTATTGATGTCACAACAGCCTTTATCAGATTGTTTTAGAGGTGGGTTTACCTGTAGAGTGTGGGGAGGTGGAGATGGTGAGGACGGTGGTGGTCGAGGGTGGCGTTGACGGTGTCACACAAGGCTTTCTGCCACCACACTTGCCGCGGTGCTGTCACTTCGGCCGCCTCGCCATCATCATTCGCTTCTGCAACACTCCACTGGCTAAGAGCGACGTATCACAGGTGTGTGTTGATGCAGCCCTGCCACAGGTTTGTGTTGATGCAGCCCTATCACAGGTGTGTGTTGATGCAGCCCTACCACAGGTTTGTGTTGATGCAGCCCTATCACAGGTGTGTGTTGATGCAGCCCTGCCACAGGTTTGTGTTGATGCAGCCCTATCACAGGTGTGTGTTGATGCAGCCCTGCCACAGGTTTGTGTTGATGCAGCTCTATCACAGGTGTGTGTTGATGCAGCCCTGCCACAGGTTTGTGTTGATGCAGCCCTATCACAGGTGTGTGTTGATGCAGCCCTGCCATAGGTTTGTGTTGATGCAGCTCTATCACAGGTGTGTGTTGATGTTGCCCTGCCACAGGTTTGTGTTGATGCAGCCCTGTCACAGGTGTGTGTTGATGCAACCTTGTCAGGTGTGTGATGTACAGAAATGCTGCAAAATTTACAGGCTTATAGTCAGGGATATCGGCAGGAGGTAGTAATAAGGCGTAATGTTTCAACATAAACAATAAACATGTTTTAGCCCAGCTGGCGCATTGTGTACTATGGCAAATCAACCAACCAATCAATCATCATATTTTGTAAATAAGGTCGACGGCGACAAGTAACTTACTGTGCCTGGCGACGTCGGCTGACAAAGCCTGCAGAGAAGGTGACCAGGTGGTGTTGGGAGGGAGGTGGAGTGGAGGCCACCTGTCAGATGGCCACCTCACCCTGACTGCCACAGCCAACATCAACAACACAAAAATCCTCACCATCACCTTAATGTTCCTCGCCATCCCCATCTTCTCCTAAAATAACATAATAGAAATACAAATATATACATATGTATATATATATATATATAATTTTTTTTCCCACCCAAAAATGTTCTGGAGGACATAATCATAGTGTCATCGGTCCGTCTGTCAGTAGCCAAATGTTGTCCAGACAATAAGTCAAGTTTTACTGGGAACAATACAACCACACTTCATATTTGAGTTCCTTATATACACTTGAAGAACGGTATTGATGTTGGACTCTCACCAACTGAAGGTGTATCGACAGTATCGACTTATATTTTCCATGAACAACCTTGTTGGACTGGCCATGTTACCCGCATGGATGACAATAGGCTGCTAAAGCAATTAATGATCTACATTCATTTAAATAATATAAAACGTAATGCTGGCGGGCAACGGAAAATGTGAAGTCTGAAGAAAACCTGAAAAATGCCAAAACGACTCCTGCACCTGGGAGACGATCACTCCAAACCGTGACGTTTAGAGAAACACTGCGTGAGGTGTTAATATTTTCGAATTACCCCAACTATACCTGCCGAGGTGGACAAGCGCCAGCGTCGGAAAGACGCTGGCGCCTCCTCTCCCACACTAGATGTGCAATATCTGGGAACAACCCTGAGGATCCCGTACCAGCCATTCGAGCCGCCTAGAGCTCACCACCATTCTGTCATCACTGGATGAACGCCATACCCGATTCTGAAGGACAGCAAAGTAGTACCACCGGTAGCCTGTGTTGAGTAACGTGGCGAAGTGACACTTGACTAGTACCTGTACTCACCTCGTGGCGTGGGGATGAGAGGGTTCAGGAAAAGTTAACTTAATTAGAAGAACTCATTTTTGACCTGACTTTCCTTATATTTTTGAAAAAATTTCCTTGAACACATCACAAAGAAGGAAATCTTTTCTATTTTCAATTTATTGGCCCCCAAGGCTCCGTTGTGGGTCGGTGACCACAGTCCTCCACTCTAAACGTTCTCAGGCAGTTCTTACCAATCCTCTAAGGTTTTGTATCTCTCTGGGGATCCAGTTTTTTATTTAATTCATCCATCCCAGTCTCTGTCTCCCCTGGCCCTCCTATCCTCAACTTTGCCCATTAATATTTCTGTTACTATCCCGTCATCCCTAATTATATGACCATAGTATTTCACTTTTTTCTGTACATTTCGAGTATTTCTCTTGAAGTTTTTGTTAATTTTAGTACGTTTTCATCTGTTTCCTTGTCAGTGTAGTTTATTCTTAACATCCACCGATAACAACACCACATTTCAAAGGCCTCCAGGCTCCAACCTCTTTCTGGTGTCCACTGAAAGTGTTCACGCGACGTTTCTGACCCATACACCAGTCCTTGTCACATAAGGAAGCTAAACTGCCGTCTTTTAGCATTAGATTTTTCTTGTCGCCGTTTTCAGCGTCACCTGTCGTTAACCTACTTAACTAAAGCGAGTTATAAGAAAGAAGACAAAACAAATTGATGTTATAACTAAGGTATCTATAATGTATTTATTAATGATTTAGATTATTGAGATGGTTATAAACTTTATTCGTTCCCATTTAGTAGTAGGCGATGATGACCCCTCACTACTCCGTAACTTGATGTTCAGTATTAGTAAGTCAGCTCTTCCCTACTACACATGTATATGAAAAAGTTTCTTCCTAATATTGAGAATTTACGAAAAAGTTACCTCAAAGTGTTTATATACAGTATATGAAAAGTGGCTTCCAAATGTTGAAATGTATGAAGAATGTCCCCAGGTGCTGAAATACATAAAAACGCGACGAGCAAAGACTTCCTTCAAGGAGCGCTGAGAGACAACCAAAGAAAATGGCTAAAGTGCTCAAGACATTCACGACTTCTGATCTTATATGGTGATTTTACTGAATATGTATGTATGTATGTATGTATGTATGTATGTATGTATGTATAGATTTTTGTCTGTGTATCTATATACGTGAAGTTCGTCTTTCGTGGCCATTTTCCATCCTTAGTAAGTCATTTTTCCACAAGGGTTACCATACGTCCGGATTTTCCCGGATATGTCATCCATTTTGTTCCTTAAATCTCCGTCCGGGGGGAATTTTCAAATATCTAAAAATTTCAGGGATTTCGTCCTTATTATCTTCCTAAGGAAGAATTAATATTTTATAAGAGAATGAATGCCATCAGACACAGGATTTCGATTATGAGACTTGTCATTCGTCCAGTTTTCGTCTTGGACGGGTGTAATTGTGTCCAGCGTTATATTTTAGCGGTTTTGTGGCTATGTAGCGATATTCACTTACATAGAAATACTAGCTTATAAACATCATATATTTATCAAGTTTGACTGATATTCTAATATCATTAGAATGATTTTCTGGAGGATGTACCTTGTAGATCATATCGACATTCTAGTATTTTTTCAGATCAAATCTAGTAACATTAGATTGTCAACTCTGGTATGAAATTACGCGCCAAATTTTCAGTCAGTGATTTCAGTGTCTTTTCAGACGGTTCTGTGTTCAGAGGCATTTCTCCCAAAGCTGTTAATTTTATTTCTCACATTTTAATCCTCAAGCACAATGCCAAAACGAAAGTGCAAATTTACGGCAGAAGTGAAAAGTAAATTCCCATGTTTTCGTAGTGGCAGAGAAGACTGCGAAGCTGAGTGTTTGTTATATAAGCCTGGTACTTACGTCTCGGTGGCAAATATAGGCGTTCTTGACTTGTAAACTCATGTGGATTCAGACAAGCACAAAAAAACAGTTCGAGGAGAGAGTTCATCGACGAAATTAACATTATTTTGTAAAACCAGGCAGCAAAGTAGAGGATGCTGTTACTGCAGCGGAGGGCACTTATGCATTCCACACAGTGAAGCATCGCCATAGTTTCAAGTCAATGGACTGCTCATCTGTCTTGGTAAAAAAGAAAACCATTTTCTGACTCCGAGATAGCACGAAAAATTTCAAGTGCTAGAACCAGGACAGAAGCGATTGTGAATTCTGTACTTGGTCCACATTCTGTTGATACTGCCCCCTAACATTAGTAGAAAATAACATCGCTTCCTGTGGAGCTGCTACAGATGGAAATAATCATGGTTCAGTGAAAAATTTTCTTGTACTTATTCAGTATTTTGACTGGAATAATTGTGGCTTGCAGTCAAAGCTGATTGAGATTCATAACACACTTAATAAAACTGCTGAAACAGTTGCAAATTACGTCAAAGAAACTTAAAAAAAATCGTTTGTTTGAGAAGTGTATTGCGTTCACTGGTGACAACTGCAATACCATGTTTGGTGGACTTGGGTGTGATGAAGAAGGAAAGAATGTGTTTGCAAACTTAAAGAAGTTGTTGTATAAGAGATCATTAATTGGCGAGGGTTGACCAGCACACATCTTGAACAATTGTGCACGTCATGCAGTGGAGAGAATGGTCATTGATATTGTGAACATTATGTTTAAGATCTACCAGTACTTTCATATCTACACTGTTCGTACCCAACTGCTGAAGGAATGCTGTGAATTTGTAGAAGTTGAATACAGAAAGCTGTTAACTCAAACCGAGCAATGCCTGGAAATAATTACAGCCATTGCGGCTGTCATTATTTCCTGGCATTGCTCGGTTTATACAGATGTTTCCGGCCTTGAAGTCTTTCTTTCTGTCTCAGGACAAAGACATTTTTTGAGCTCAAATTGAGTGAGACTTACCTATGGCACATGCATTCTCTTAAGTGTATTTTCCAAAACCACATCCAAGTCATTGAAAGAGAAATCAATTCTGTTGTTGAAGTGTTGAACAGTTTGAACTCTATTCACCCCATCCTTTTTTAACGAAAACTTAGAACTTCATATCCTTGAAAGTGAAGGGACTTTTGACACAGAAGTGTATGGTGGAATGGATGAAGAGTGTGACAAATTCTGTGATGAAATAAATAATCTGTACAGCAGGTGCTTAGAGTATTTGAATAAATGGATTAAACCCCTGGAAGACTTCTCCTGTTTTAAATGGATGACCCTGAGTGAAACACCGAACTGGACTGATGTAGAAACATGTATCAAATATGTAATTGATAAGGGAATACAAATTGATGACGTGAAATGCTTTGATCAAGTTAGCAGTCTGAAGAAATTTACAGAAAGTCACAAGAGTGATGAAGAATTCACTTTATTGCTAGCACATCAGAAGTGGACCAAATATTTTGAAAGGTCCAAAAACATTGATTTTCATTCAGAGCTGTTGAAACTTGCACGTTTCCCTTTGCTATTCCTTCTCATAATGCAAATGTAGAAAGGATTTTTTTTCACTAACGTAAAACCAGTGGACAAAGTCGACAGTTCACTGAAAGGACTTTTGCTTGTACAGTACAGCTTCAGAGAAATTTAATGCAAACACTTTCAAACCTGTTTAATGAGCAATCAACCATTGCTAAGAATGATGCGATCTACCTATGACCCTTCAGGATTTTACGCCCTTAATGTACGAGTCATAAAGGCAAGTATGAACTTTTCATACTTCCCTGTTGGGCGCTGTAAACGCTTCTGCGCTTCACCTTGCACAGGATGTAAGGGGGTGCCCAATAAACTAGCCCCCTCGGGGGCAAATCTGAAATCTGAATCTACAGAGAACTATGCCTGGGAGCATCAAGGAAAATAAAATTAATGCTCAATCTGCACTAAACATAAGGTAAGCTGCAGAAATTTTTGAGTAATTATTATACAGTATATTAATGTTTTCAGCCACAAAATTTCTAAAATATCGATAGGCCTACTTGATATAGATGTACCAATGCACAATACACGAGGATAACAATGATTCGACGTGGGATAATCCCCACCAAGAATATAGGAAAATTCTTCAGTCTGTCCTTCTTTTACGAGATTCATATATGGTAACCCTATATATAATTAGTAGATTCTGTTATAGGTAATGCATTCCTTATTCACTATATTAATCATACACGTTCACATTATAGATTATAGATATTTGAATGGCTAAATTACAGTAGTTTATGGACATGTGAGGATTACGGCTACAGACACACAATGAGCGGGTGTTTCATAAGCATTTATTAATCCGACAAGGAAGAAAAATTTATCCTGATAACTCGTTGTTAAGTGTAGTATTTATAACTAATTAATGCTATGCAGGATAAATTTTAAGTGTTTAGTATTATTGTCAATTGCTATTTTTTTTCATATGCAATGAGAGACCGTTCTCACGCTTGTTCTATTGTAGTGACGAGTGATAATTGTGTATAAAAGTACAAGAATATATACGAGTTAGATCTTCACCACAGGATGATTCATAACTTCATAAATGTCTTAGATATGTGTTATGTTTTACTGCTCTTCAATAAGTAGTGGTTTAAGAGCTTATTCTATGTTAGTAAATACACATATAGTAACTATTCTTCAATGACTGACGACTTGCGCGCTTTATCGACTTGACAAACGCTGAGAACGCGAATAAAATCTGCAGTTAATTTATCATACTTTTTTACTTGTTGATAATTAATTAGTACAGTATATGTTTGATGTAAGTAAGTGTATGTTGGTTTATGATCCAGGTTCATGAAACATAAACTTATACCGTGAACTTTTTTAATAATAGTTTATAATTATAAACACAACTGCATAGCAGCAGTTATTAACATGAAATCGAACCTTGTACTGTAAGTTATTAGTCTAAAATACAAGCTTAAAGACTTAAGTGTTTGAAGCGCAGTACAGTTTAAGAAACATGTTGGATGTTAAAAGATCGGGCTAATATACTTTTTCATCAGCCAGTAATTAGATACAAAGCAGGTTTGAATATGACTAACACGTCAATATGAATTTTGATCACCATTAATGTGAACACCAAAAACTAATAAGGCATTTGAATGTATAACATAAATTGATAGCCTATAGTACTTGTCTCGTGCTAACAAACTTGAGCTAGACAACTGAGGTCTGTCGCCGACACACACACAGGGATAAATGTGCCTTGTCACACCATTGATGTGTCCAGCTGTTTTACACATCATGGTTTGGTTCACAATTTCGACTCTGGCGTATACAAGATTCTCAGTACTGTATAGTACTTGAGGAACAAGTGAGTGTTAGTAGCGGGCGACCAGCACCCCTAGCTTCAGATTTAACAATACTGCGTTCCTCTGTATTATTTACAGTTCGATTTGTGTGGCAAACATTTATCACTGTGTGACCGACATTTAGAAGGTTAGTCCAGGGTGGTCTAGTGAGCAGTGAATTGGGAGGCCGGAGATCCCCCGCCGGTAGTAGTGGCGGGTGGGCGGCCTCAGGAGTCTACGTTGGGTTTTTTCTTTCCTCGCTCTCGTCTCCTCCATTTCCCTCGCCGCCTCCTTCTTACAAGTCATTGGGAAAAAAGACCACGTCCGCCAGAACTGGAACCGCCTCCTTGGACTGTTACGAGACTCGAGGGAAGAATCACTGGACTCCAACAATACGGAGACAGTTGTGTGCTCCGACGACGATTTCAACAAGGGAAGACTTGCGATGGTGAGGCATCGGTGACCGGGTGACTGTGTGTGGTTTAGGTCATGGCTACTGTGGGGAGAGTAGCTGTTTCTTCGCCGCTGTTGGCACCAGTCAACCAATCTTTCCACAGCGTCGAGACCCAAGTTAGCTCCAAGTCTCTTGCCTGAGAACGTGATGCTGTCGGGTAGGTGATGCTCGCTGACAGCAATACAACGCCAGCAGTCGTCCAAGACTGGAGGTGAACATGAGTGTTGACGCTCCTCCGTACACTCCTCGCTCCTCACTACTGTGGGATCCTCTGAGTTTTTCATGTCGAAACATTTTATTTTCTCGAAGATAACTTGAGCTTTGCTGTTTTTCTCGTTCGTAAGAATCGGGTGAGAAAAACGCCTCAACTTTAGCGTAATCTTACTGGGTGACATTGTGTACCTCGAGAACCACTTCACACACACTGTAATGTACTCGAGTGTTAGTGTAAGGTTATCGTCCAGCTACTGATGTACACCAAGCCACAGCTGCCTGTATCCTACCTGAAGGGCTCACGGTCACCCTCTTATTATATACTGTTCCGTCAGCCACCGTGCGTGGGATATGCGCGTCGTTTCCCGGGTACGAGAGACGTCAGAGAGAAACAAAGTTATTGGACGGTAATGAATTCCGCTTAACTTATCCATCCTGCTTCATTTTGGTGCCATCATTGACAATTGTTAATACCATTATGTTCCTGATGCCCACGTGAAGTATTTTAGTGTTTGAATTTTAATTTAATTTATCATTACACCAGTTACCAGCCGTTCAGGTGGTTGGTCTGCTTTCTTATTTTGTTATGAAATTTATTGTCCAGTGTTAATACAGGAGGAAACTGGCGTACCCGGAGGAAACCTGTGATGTTAGGTAGGTTCACACAGGATAACACCCTTCCTACGTGTGTCCCGGCCAGGCAGGACTCGATATAGTGATAAGTGATGCGCCCATTGCCGCGGTACTGTACCACTAACTGATAACATATACATTATGTAATATACTGTATACCATCATGGATAACACGTTGTCGATAGTTCCTTTGCATATGCAAAATATGCAAATACTTCAATGTTATATTAAATACCACGGACACGACCATAACCAGTGCTTGTAAATAGGGTTGAAGTGAGACTGAAGTGACAAATACCATGTAGTAAACTGGAAGGCAGGGAGTTAGATCAGGCTAATTTATAGAAACAAGACTGCAGGTGACACGCCAGACAGTGCGGGGATAGCGATCAATGGCTCAGATTATAAGGATATTGAGGCGTGACGGCGGCCAATACCTTGTTGTGACGTCAGGGGCTGATTGTAGGAAGAACTCTCATTCATATTGATCCATCAGACTAATCTAAAAGGTTCTCTCTAACGTAGATATTCCTGAAACATTAAAAACTAAAACTAAAGAAACTTGGTAATACTGATCCCTAAATAGTTGGTTACTGAGTTTGGTGAAGTAGCCTAATGTAATGCTGAGTAGTGGTAGGTTACGGTTCATTGGTTCGATGATTTAATACCTAACCTAACTTAACCTAACCTATCTGTAGTAACGGTGAGCTGTGTATTAGAAACAGAATCCGAACTTCCATTACCAAAACTTCGGGGGTTGGTTATGTAAAGTTAGGTTAGGTTAGGTTAGGTTACACTGGTTAGGTTAGATTAAGTGTGATATGGTTAGACTGGCTAGGTTAGGTTAGTGTTATGTTACGACCCTTGGCCTCTTAGTTTGTAACAATTCACAAATTCAACTTCTCTTTGTATTACAGGTCCAAGGAATAGATCCCACCAAAATCATCACCTCATTACTATGGGGTATATTGAAATACATGAAGTAGATTTAATTACAGAATATATTAACAAACAAACAATAAAACAAATGTATCAGTATGTACAAAAATAAACAAATACAAACTAAATCTGATCAAATAAGTGACTCAACCGAGTGACAAAATAATGAACATAAAAGTAAAGACTAAACACTTATTTAGTTTAGCAACTACCATGAATAACGTGGTTATCCACCACACGAAACCTCATAAATAAGTAAGTTATTTTCCGTGGAATTCTAAAACATGACTAACAACAATCTCACATATAATACTTTGTGTTCTTAAAGTCGAGCAAGGTTCACACGTTATACCACTAGCAATATATTGTACAATAAGAAAGGAGACACTTAACTTATGACTGCCAGCCCAATACTGGCGTCACCCGGCTTGGGAGAAAATAACGTCACAAACAAAAGACGTTCACGTTGCGAATTTACAACCAACCATTGAACTCTCACTCACAGCAGTTGGGTTAGGTTAGACAGGTTACGTTAGGTTAGGTTAGGCTAGACCTTAAGGCCAATGAATCAGCTGAACAAAAGAATATTTCCCTGGAGTTGAGTCTGAGGAATAACCCTGAGGGGGCTCGAGGCAAGCAGGAGACATCCCGCCTGCCGGACGTGGTAACAACAATTATCACTCATGAGGTTAGGTGAAGAACTCTCATGGCCAATGGTTGAGGAAATCCAGGATTGACGTGCTCTACATACTCGGCAGATTGACCTTTTCACAGCTCTGTGTGTGTGTGTGTCTCACCCAGCAGGAAATGTGATCTCGGTAGCGAGGGATATGAAATTATCATCTGTAAATTTTCAGACCTTAACACAAAAAAAAGGTCCCCAGCTTACTGGATGATTCATGTTATATTACTGTACCGTACTGCGCTTCAGCAACTCCCATAGTGTGCATTTCATTAAATTCAACTTTTTGTGGAAGACAATTTTTTTTTTTTTTGCGTGCGGGTTATTTCTTCTTCATGGATATTGTCGTACAGAAATGAGCGACAGATTAAGAGAGATAACAATTACAGATGATATCATCAAAGGAAAGTAGCCAACTTTAAAAAATTCAAAGGCCTTGGAGTGGGCGGAGCACAGACCAAGGTAATAAAG
The DNA here is from genome assembly GCF_018991925.1 of Homarus americanus. Classification (NCBI taxonomy): domain Eukaryota; kingdom Metazoa; phylum Arthropoda; class Malacostraca; order Decapoda; family Nephropidae; genus Homarus; species Homarus americanus. Next base: position 302,644 of record NW_024716296.1, on the reverse strand, counting down.
GTGACAAACGAGATTTTCACTCCATTAAAACTCCTATTCAGGAAATCCTTCCATCAAGGTAAAGCACCTCGGGAGCTAACGTCACTACAGCACTCAAGGGTAGGTTAAGTGCAGCAGAAAACTACAGGCCGATCAGCCTAACATCACATATATTCGAGTTCTGAGAAAATTCTGAGGGACGCCATCATCCAACGCCTGACTGAACAGACTTATCAACGCATTACAACACTTACAGTACTGTCTGTCCTGAAGCGGTAACCGACTATGTGGCCCAAGGCTCACTAATGGATGGATTATTTGGTCAATCAAAGTTGCGTTGACCTCACCCTGGCTCTCGCACTGTGGCTGTATCACTGTCAGGATAAATATTAAACAATCCAAAGTATTTTTGATAATAAACTATTCATCGTTATTTAAGATCATCACAATTTTCCAAATGTTCGTAATTTGCTTAGAAATGAAGAATTATATTATGAAATGGCAACTCAACTATAGTCATGGCTGCCACAAGAGTCTCACATCAAACTTTAGAATATTTGTAACTCAATAATAACACAGTATTACTACTACTGATGATAATAGTGCAGGATAATAAAACTCACATTAAGAGTACACAATTTATTTTGTGCTTTTATTCGTTCACATATAAAGCATATTATTACAAGAACAAATAATTATATCAAACGAAATTAAAAATGTATTATAAGAAGTCTTAAGAACATTCCTAAAATGGATTTCAAACATACACATTATTGGATAAGTAGAGAGGTTTACGACTGACTGAAATTTTGTATAATGACTGTTTGATAAGTTCCTCTGCATAAGACACCATTATTGCTGTGTTCACTAAGGAAGAGCCCCGAGGAAGTCCACTAAACTGGTTATAAATTTTCAGATGCACTTTATCTAGTCTAATTTTGTAAACTAATAACTTAACCTAACCTAACAACTTAACCTAATCTACCCTAACAACTCAAGCTAGTCGAACCTGACCTAAAAGTACATTAGGATAAGTCACGTTTTATGTTTTCTATGATTGTATCTAATTTGGTTAGGTTAGGTTAAGCCTATATAGGTTTGGTTGTTTCGTTAGGCTAAGCTTAATTGATTTGATTAGGTTAGAATTAATTTGTCTGAAAATTAAATGGTTAAGCCATCGTGTTCGTGATAAACTCCCCTACATTGTTCGTCTCGAGGCGGTTCCAATCCTTCAGTCATTTAGATATATACATATAAAGAGAGTTTTTCATCACAAGTTCAACGCTGTGGTTATTATTGTCAGAAGAGACACGTGGGAGGAGAAAGACACCAATACAATCAGTAATTTCTAATTTCGTGAAAAAGATAAAGTTTGAAAACGATAAGAACTTATATTAAGGAACAATATACTGTAGTTATTTAAAAGTAAAGACGTGGTTGAAGTTACTTATACTTACGAGATGAAGTTATAACATTAAGAGTTGTTAAAAAGTGCAGCCTACGTTAGCTACCCACAGAAGGACAAGCCGAGAGATCTTATTTAACTTGATAAAAAAATAGATTTTAAATTTCTGTATCTACGAAATACAAATAAAAAAAAACATGGACGTAATACTTAGACAACTTGGTGAAATATATTTGGAAAAAGATGTGAGAATATTGATACGACTGAACAGACGAACAAATGATTTCATAACTAACTAGAACAATGAGATAAGTTTACCTTTGTAAAACATACGAAGACACACACACACACACACACAGATCCATTTTAAGTAACTACAATGGGTTTAATTAAAAACACCTGAATCGTGTAACCGGAATAGAATAGATAAATATTAAAATAAGGTAATTAATTACTTGCATCACGTCGCTGCACACAGGCGGCGTCTGTACTGTTGGGTCTACGAGGTGTTTATAAAGTCCCTTGGTGTATATGTTTACAGGCTCCTGAGGACTTTACACTCCCAAAGTATCAGGACCCCTTTGTTTTCGACAGTTTTTTGTATTCTTTACCATGTACGCTGTAACTTAGACTTACAGGAGAAATATGTCATAGTGAAGTAAATATTTTCTACAGAAATTGATGAAGTACCGATGTTTTGGGTATGTAACTTTGTCAACAGAATCTTTAAACACAAACGTCAAGGGACTTTATAAACAGCTATATACAAACAGTTATATATACGAGACATACAAATGTTATATACAAAAACTGCTCTAACATACAAAGAATTATGACTCTTATTAATACTCTCTGTTACGCATCAGTAATTTATCTCTTTAAAATACTGTGTAAATAGATGTTCACCTAATATAAAGATTTCATTCTGGGCTCACCATCTAAATGCTGAATCATTCGTACTCACTCACTTCCTTAGTTCCTAAATCACTGGGCATGTGTGTGTGTGTGTGTGTGTGTGTGTGTATACTGTGTATTTGTGGTGTGTACTGTAGACTTGGCGTTGTATATAGTGTATGTATCTGAGACGATACTGAAGCGGATGTATTATAATGTGAGTTATGTTCCTGTTATTATAAGTGTGATCTGTGTTTATACTGAGATTTCTGAAACTCCTGTGAAGCCGTGTGTCCTACAGCCCTCCCTACCAATCCCTCAGGTTGATAGTTAGGTCCTACGCGATTTCTTCAGCCTTCTCGTCTCGTTCGTCAATCTTCTTTTGTACTGTGAAAGGAAAAAAAAAAGAAAGTTGCTACCTTTTGTGTTACTATTGCTCTTCATAGCTTCCTCCTGCCGGAAGTCTTCATTGTCAAAATTATTGTCAATATTAATTAACAAGTCAACTGGATCCAACGTAATAGGAAAAGACCAAGAAAATTATTGTACTAACTGATTAATGAGATGTGTGAAGTTTGGCTGAGTTCAGTGGGAAAGGAAGACACAGGTACCTCCGAGTTACTCCAAAAGTATTACAAAGGTACTCTACAGGTACTCACGAGACTCCTGCACGATGATGACCCCCCGCTGGACCGACCATATGAGGCCGACGATAATGGGTGTGAGAATGACTTGGAGCACCGCGGCCACTATGTTCCAACACACACCCTCCCGCTTGGTGTCGTAGTGTGTAGGGTACCCACACAACACTGCAAACCCGGACACCAGCGTCCCTGTAGATGAGGACTGTCGTTAAGAGGCGTTACAGCGGTTTTCTTGTGCATATGATAAAGTGGTCGTTACGTGTATGTTAGTTGTTGAATTTTTAGAATTTGCCCGGCGAGTGGGGCTAGTTTATTGGGCACCCCATTACATCTTGTGCAAGTAAAGGACAAACGCGTTTACAGCGCCCAGCTGGGAAGCATGCGTAGTTCATTCTTGCCTTCACGTTTCATGCATTAAGGGCGTAAAAGCCTGAAAGGCTGCAAGTTACATAAAGGTAGGTAGCCTGGGAAGATATTAGAAGCATAATGTGTTGTCTAATGGTAGACCCTGGTGCCATCTGTGACCAAGTCCCAGGTTGCTCATCTGACTTTCTGCCTCATTTACACACAATTGCAGGGTCTCAATTGTTTTCTTACCATTGACAACACAACATACATATATTGTTTCTCACTTTTGATCTTTTTTTTTTCATTTTCGTATTTCTTTGTGGTTCTGTATTATTATTATTATTATTATTATTATTATTATTATTATTATTATTATTATTACAGTGTTGTTATTATTATCATTATTATTTTATTTTCAATTTTGTATAATAAATTTTATTTACTATGAATTATTATTATTATTATTATTATTATTATTACCTTTTGGCTCCCCAGGCCCCGATTTGGGTCAGTGACCTGTGCCCTTATGTGGGCTAATCCCTGTAAAAAAAAATAGATAGTGATGAGTGTGTGGGGGTAAAATTCCCGCTACAATTCATGTGTGTGTGTCAAAGCGTGGCAGGTCCCTAGTGCCAGGCCTGTCTCTAGGAGGAGGGATATCTGATCAGGGGGGAAGACGTGTTGGTGGCGGCTGGGGACCTGTAGGAGGTCATAGGGCAGATATGGGAATTAGTTTTAAAAATCGACCTATAACCATATAATTATTTTATAAAGGAAATAAATAAAATGAGTAATAATATTTACACATCATCAAATTGTAGCTAATTGAACAATGGGAGTTTGAAATCATCATTAGAGAAAACGGCGCTCAACTCTCGCCACGTCCTGGTGAAGGGGAACTTTGATTATGGCGACACCGACTGGCAGAACAATGAAAATACACAGAACGACCTTAATAACCCTACAAATAACATTGTAGAAACTCTGAGAGACAATTTTATTCACCAACATGTCGAAGCTCCGACTCACTTTGGAGGTGAGCAAACAAGCACCCAGACCATAACTAACAAGGATACGGTACTACCCATCAGCTATAATTGTTGCCTGGTACAACACGAGAACACAATATTTGGCATTGTTCTTAATTTACTTTTTTTCAATTAAATATCTGAGTCTTAGGGAGGCAACAGCCCCGGAAAAGGTCTGTTAGCCGGCTTTTGGACGATATTGTTGAATAATGACAAATTTCTGTTTTGTTTTCTTTAGGTGTTTTTCTAATAATAAGGGTTTGTGTCGCACCACCCTATGTTTAGCCCCAGGGAGGGCTATCAAAACCCATCCCCTTCTCTCGTAGAAGGAAGGGGAACGACCAGGCTCATTACATAGAGATGGGGTAGAGACCTTAGTCTTCTTACTGTGTCTCTAGATGAACAAAATGCCTATGACATGGAAATCACGACAGGAAATTTGTTGTCAAATTTACAAAACCTAACGTAAAGTCGGACACATTTGTCGTAGAAAATTGAGTACCCCAAGACAGCGTCCACGATCATGGTTTGTTTTTAATTATAATGAACGATTTTCTATCACCAGCCCCGTGCCGCAAGGAATTAAGATCTCAATGTTTGCTGACGATTGTGCTTTGTGACGTTCTGGCCCTAATGCATAACGAGCGCTGAGGCCCGAGTGCTAGTAACTCTTGACGCCGCTCAGCAGTGGGCAACGGGGTGGGGTTTTAGATTCTTGACAGCTAAAACAATACAGTAGTTGTATTGACCAGAAAAACGACCCCTTTAAGGCCAGCACTTCACTTGTATAATATTCCTATTGTGTTTCATAATTCGGTTGTATTTAAAAATTTGGGGATTGGTATTATATTACTTATATATAGAAGTTTTGAGTTATGAATATTTTGATTATTGTAAAAGATGTATTTATTTCATTTGTTTATGTTTTCGTGTCTTTGTCCGGGGTACGTTATCAGAGAGCGATGTGGGAATGACTGTTTCATCCATTGTTCATCATAAGTTAAGGAACGCTCTCGAGTTTATGGAGCCATACTCATCTGAAGGCGGAAAACATCACCACCATCACAAACTAAACACCGAAAACGGTTTTTGTAGGTTAGAAAAGATTAGATAAGGTTTTCAAGGGTTTGTTCGGTGTTCTTTTTAGTATTTTACTCCACATTTTCCTTCTATATTAAATCCCTGTCCACTTTGAACAGTCAATATTGTTGGTAATATCTGATAAAATACTGGAAAAAATATAAAATTGTGACGGAAACGTAATGCATAATTTTTCTTTGGCTCTTTTCCCCATATAAATAGAAATATGAAGTTCCTTGTTCGACCGAAAACGATTTTTTACCAAAAAACAATACTGTTACACAGCTTAGAGCCATGTCCACCTCGAATCTTAACCCAAACAAGAATTCTTATTCGAAAAAAAAAAACATGGTTTGAAAGCAATTGGAAAACCGCCAAAGGATACTAAGTATTATCCCTCCAAATGTTTAAAAGTTTTTTGTCAGACAGTTCTTGTCAGAGAAAACGAAGAAAATCTTCATACTGGCACAAAATACTTGATAATAATAACACGAACCAACAACAAACCAACCATAACGCGCATAATTCTCACCAATATGTGAAGAGTTAGAGCAGGGGTTCTCAACCAGGGGGGGAATTTCCCCCCTCAGGTTTTCAGGGGGGGGGAGGGAAACTGATACTAATATGGAAAAAATAAAGGATTTTCAGTATTATATGCATATTATTTGGAATGCACTTTTTGAGGCAGACAATCTTGGAAAGGAGGGGGGAATGACATTCTGACATATGGTGAAAGGGGTGCATGGGGCAAACAAGGTTGAGAACCACTGAGTTAGAGCCTCGGTCCGGACACACGTGAGGAGGGTGTTATCCAGTGTGACCCTCACTGCCACACACAACAGGTTTCCTCCTGTACTAACACTGGATGAACCCAAACGGCTAGTAAGCTGATAAGTGGTGAATATGATAAAAAATAAAGAAAGCCTCGTAAGGTGGACTATTAAAAGATATACACATTGAAGATGTTACTGGATAAATATCTATATGCATAACAGAGTATGTGAGTGATCGAGTTTGAGTATATGAAATAGAGATATTGTGTGTGTGAGAATCTGCATGTGTGAGAGAACTTCAGTGTGAGTCTGTGAGAATGTGTGCTATACTGCCAGATCTGGGGTCTCACCTAAGCCAGGAATTAGGTTCAACACGAGGCAGAGCACCGCTAGAGGCACAGGTAGAGTAGGGACAGCTTTCCTCAGAGTGCCGAGTTTCTCCTTGGTAGCGACTATCTCCAGCTCCTGCACCCCTCCATCTTCTGTCTCTATCAGCACCTGTAGGGTGAAACATACATGCTTTTAGAGAGCTAGAACTTAAAATACGCACTATCTAGCTCAACTCACAATTTTAAACTACATCATATCTGGTTGAGCCTAGATCGTATCACTCTCCTACATTCCTTCACTTCCCCCTACCCTTTTATCTTACCCCATAACAATCTCCAAATGTCTAAATACAACCGAATTATGAAACACAATAGGAATATTATACAAGTGAAGTGCTGGCCTTAAGGGGGTCGTTTTTCTGGTCAATACAACTACTGTATTGTTTTAGCTGTCAAGAATCTAAAACCCCACCCCGTTGCCCACTGCTGAGCGGCGTCAAGAGTTACTAGCACTCGGGCCTCAGCGCTCGTTATGCATTAGGGCCAGAACGTCACAAAGCACAATCGTCAGCAAACATTGAGATCTTAATTCCTTGCGGCACGGGGCTGGTGATAGAAAATCGTTCATTATAATTAAAAACAAACCATGATCGTGGACGCTGTCTTGGGGTACTCAACTTTCTAAGGACAAATGTGTCCGACTTTACGTTAGGTTTTGTAAATTTGACAACAAATTTCCTGCCGTGATTTCCATGTCATAGGCATTTTGTTCATCTAGAGACACAGTAAGAAGACTAAGGTCTCTACCCCATCTCTATGTAATGAGCCTGGTCGTTCCCCTTCCTTCTACGAGAGAAGGGGATGGGTTTTGATAGCCCTCCCTGGGGCTAAACATAGGGTGGTGCGACACAAACCCTTATTATTAGAAAAACACCTAAAGAAAACAAAACAGAAATTTGTCATTATTCAACAATATCGTCCAAAAGCCGGCTAACAGACCTTTTCCGGGGCTGTTGCCTCCCTAAGACTCAGATATTTAATTGAAAAAAAGTAAATTAAGAACAATGCCAAATATTGTGTTCTCGTGTTGTACCAGGCAACAATTATAGCTGATGGGTAGTACCGTATCCTTGTTAGTTATGGTCTGGGTGCTTGTTTGCTCACCTCCAAAGTGAGTCGGAGCTTCGACATGTTGGTGAATAAAATTGTCTCTCAGAGTTTCTACAATGTTATTTGTAGGGTTATTAAGGTCGTTCTGTGTATTTTCATTGTTCTGCCAGTCGGTGTCGCCATAATCAAAGTTCCCCTTCACCAGGACGTGGCGAGAGTTGAGCGCCGTTTTCTCTAATGATGATTTCAAACTCCCATTGTTCAATTAGCTACAATTTGATGATGTGTAAATATTATTACTCATTTTATTTATTTCCTTTAAAAAACAATTATATGGTTATAGGTGAATTTTTAAAATTAATTCATATATCTGCAAATTAAATTAAAAATAGTATAAAATTATGATATGTCAAATTTGAAATATATTTATTACAATAGATTAAAACTTGGTGTACTGTATATATGATTGATGAGCATCATCTTTACTAATGATAGCGTTGTTTATTTTTATAGGCCAATAACGGCCTCTGTATCGTTATGAACAAGGGATCGCGGGCACCTTCGTGCCCAGTGAAAGTTTGAACCCTCGTGCTTTGCTAGCGTACAGCGAATGAGAGTGCGCCAAGTCCTTAGACGTGCATCGTTTTCCATCGTAAATAAAATGATTAATTAATGCCTTCCTAAAGAAACCATCGACATGGGACCAGGTTTGTTCCGCTCTACGAATTTTTTTGCGATTTTTCCACCAAGTTTGATGAAAAACGATAGTGCCGTTTCGGCTGGCCAGAACAGACAGACAGACACACTGCTAGTCCTATAGTATATTAGATGTTCTTGAGTATTGGCAGCGCCCGTAAGATTTACTGTATATCAGCTAATTCATTACCTGAATATGTTGATTTATTTTCTTTCCTGGAACTTAAATACAATACTAAAATCAAAGGCAGCTTAGAAATGGACTCAAGAAGACTAAACACCAACGACAGATTAACCCAAATCAACTTTTATTTGGCGTTCTATATCTTTCAGACAAAATTAATGAGACTAAGCATTCTATACTAGTCTAGAATCAAGTTTGACATTATTTCCTAAAAGCAATATTCAACATTCACAGTAAAAAACAGTCTAAAGTAAAACATACAAGAACAAAAAATCACATCGGTCCCCTGCCGGCACAACACACACACACACACGTCTCACTATTTAATATATATATGATCTCACAATTGTTTCCATCCAGTGAAATGCAGTGTGTTGGCACGTGTGTGTGTGTGTGTGTGTGTGTGACATCCTAGAGCAGCTGCGGGCCAAATATGACGGTGGGTGGTGTCAGGAAGTTCCGGGAGCTGAGTACTAGAGTGAACAGTATATGTATAGACGCGTCTGGCCAGGATGGTTCATAGTGAGGGTCAAGGGAGACGCTACACAAACAGGCACACACACATTTTCTTAACAAGCTGCGGTTTTGTTGAGAGAATCTATAGGAAAACGTTTATATTCGTCTCCCAGAACGTGAAAACAACATCATACCATCTTTTTGTTTTTAAATCTTTAATGGCATCAGTTGAAGACACACTTAACCAAATAAATCTGACATTGGTGATCAGGTAATGGAAAAAATATCATTCAGAAATATAAATAAATTGATAAAGCCCTACAATAAAATACTCAAGGAGATTTACTTGAAAAATTAACGAAGTATTCACATGTTTTCTAACGTCTTTGGATTGTGGTTGCTTTAACTGGTGATTCTGCTCCGCTCTCTGTAATTCAACTTGTCAAAAAAGTACAGATAGAATTTCATTTCTGAGGTGAATTTTAGGTAATGGAAATACATTAACACAATCATTTATATCTTATTATTCTCCTCCTTACCACTATTGTTCTTGTCTTACTTCCCTCCTCCATTCTTTGTCTCTCTATCACTCCCTCTTTCCTTCATATTCCTTCTTTTCAGTCATTCCTCTCTCCTCCCGTTTCCCCCTTCTCTCTCTCCCTCTACCATAATTATATACAATAATTATGATAAGAAGGAAATCAAGAATCGTTACATTGTACAATTTATTTAAGTAATTAAGAGTTGACTAAAATGCTAACCTTACAAGTGTGTATTAAATGAACACCTGAAATATCTACAAGTTTATTATAACAATTTATTAGTTTCAAAGCATATCGGTAGGTTAGTAGGTTAGGTTAGGTTGGGTTAGGTTAGGTTAGGATAGGTTAGGATAGGATAGGTTAGGTTAATTTAGCGTTAACTGTTTAATCGTCAGGTGAAATAAATAAAGACTATAATGTTATTTCACTATGAAGTATTAGAATGTGTTTACCTCACCACGACTAACATACCTGGTGCTGATAAGATGGTGATTAAGGCAAATAATTTATATCGTAGTGTTTATAATGTTGACAACTTGTACTAAATGAAGTATGTACATCAAATTGTACTAAAGGGGTTAATGTACAGTAATGAGCATGTTTCAACTCTCTCTCTCTCTCTCTCTCTCTCTCTCTCTCTCTCTCTCTCTCTCTCTCTCTCAGGCACCAAGGCACTGTACACAGGGCCATAGGGTGCCAGAGAGAGTTTGGTCTTAGTGAAGGTGACCTATAATGGAATGTACCAACATACTGTAGTGGTTGGGGGAGGGAGGGAGGGGTGATGTGTTTGAGAAAAAAGAGATATTGTGCGTGTGGGTGTGTGTGTGATCAAGGGGTGGAATGTGTGTGTGTGTGAGAGAGAGAGAGAGAGAGAGAGAGAGAGAGAGAGAGATTATTCACCAAACACATGCTAATCAGTGTATACATTTTGGTCAGCATCCACGCGTGTATGTATGTCAGTCGGTATTAAGAAGTATAACCAATTAAATATGTTTACAGTAATTTATAAAGTCAGTAGTGAGTGTGCTACCCGCACCCCGTCTTCTCTCAGTAATAGTATAATTATCTCTCCTCTCCACAAGCCAAGTTAACGACGAAAACTGTGGCAAAAACTGCGTGTGTGGTAAAGACCATATATGTGGTGATGTTTTTTGTGGTGTGTGGTGGACTGGTGGTGGTGGTGGTGTGTTGGAGTGATGGTGTGTGGTGGTGGTGTATGGTTGATATATGGTATCTCCCATTCCTCCTCTTCCTCTCCCACAGCCCTCCCTCCACTCTCTCCCCTCCCACCCTCCCTCCCCCTCCCTCCCCCTCTCCCCGTCTCCCTCCCCACCTCCCTAAATGTCAAGCACGACCCTCAGCGCCAACACGAACGATAAACAGTGCCTGGCGTTCCTCCCTCCTACCTCCAGTGGCCATCCTTGTAGCGGAAGTTTAGACCCTAATCTAAAAATAGTGCCAGTGCGAGAATTCAGTATCGCCTGGCGTCTCCGTCTACTCACCAATGACTGTATGGGAGCTACCGGCATACAAATTGTTCGCCAGCCTTTTTCCAGCACTGGCATTCATCTCCGCCTACGTACTGTACTTGCTAACACTGTAATTGACCTATACGCCTTGGCTGACTTTACATGGTAGGTGACATTACACTTCTCCTCCTCTGTCATTCCTTCTTCCACCTTTACTCCTTCACTTCCTCCTCCTCCTCCCCTTGTCTCAGTATAAATTTCTCCTACCCCACTCTTGCACACACACACACACACATACACACACACACACACTGCAAGAAAGAGTAAAGAAAAACGATATTGTATTCTTTAAGTGTAAACCAATGTTCTCTCTCTCTCTAGTATGTGTTGAGGCCACTGCTTCAGATAGCCTCCCGCCTCGCCTTGGTCTGTGTATTTCTGGCGTGGGTGTGGTGGGCGGCGTCCCTCCCCACCCACTACCACTACTCAGGACCTACCACCAACACTGCTACCATCACTACCACCCACTACCATTATCACTACTGAAGCAAACTATTTAAATTTCTTTACCTATCCTAACCTAATCAAACCTATCCGAACCTAATCTAACCTATCCTAACCTAATCTAACTAAACGTAACAATTCCTTTCTTAACCTAACCTAACTTAACCTAACTCAGCCTCCGAGGAAATTGATGAAACACGTGGTGATGTTTACAGATTTAGCGAGTGACGTCACAAATTAGATTGACTGTCGATAATAATTACCTGAGCTGAGTCACGCCCACTTTCTCTCCAAGCCACGCCCACTTCCTCTCCAACCCACACCCACCTCTCCTTAAAGCCACACCCACCTCTCCTCCCAGACACACCCACCTCTCCAAGACACGCCCACCTCTCCTCCAAATCACGCCCACTTCCTTTCCAAGCCACGCCCAACCCCCCAACCCCCCACGCCCCTTACATCCTTCCTATTTATAACTTCCTGTGCTATCTAAGGAGACTTACAAGGAGGGCAAGAGGGCAAGAGAGGGAAAGGGAGAGAGGGCAGGAAGGAAGGAGAGAGGACCAGCCAGACAGACACACACACAGACAGAAAAAGAAAGAGACAGGTGTACAGAAAGAGACAGAGAGACTCTTTATCACTCCGTTGTTCTCTTACCTGACAAGACTCTATCAACCTACAGGCTTCCACATTGCACCCTCGTCCCTACCAACCACTATCACAGAAGTAGCTGATAACTGGGTCACTTTTATGTCTTGAAGTATAAGTGTTTGTAAGTATCTGGAAAACAGTGTAATGAATAAGTATAAGTGTAAATGCTTGTAAATAAGTGAGTGTTTTTATGCTAAGTATAACATCTTAAGTGAAAAGTAGACCTGTGTGTATAATCTGTTTTCGTAAGGGTAATGTAAATAAGTATAAGTAATGTAAAAAAATATAAGTAATGTAAAAGAGTGTATTGTAAGTTGTTATAAGTGGTGAAAGAAGGTGAGGCTTTCAGGTGTTGACAGTGATTGAGGAGAATTACTCGCTTAAAGACGAAGGCTGTGTTGGGGGAGGGAGGGGGGGAGGGAGGGAGGGAAGAGCGAGGGAAAGAGGAAGGGAGGAAGAAGATGGTTACTCACCCACCTACCATCAGTGAGGGTCCACAGATGGCCATTTCTCCACTGACCATCACATTATAACTCTACAGATGGCACCTACATCATGGCCCATCACCTCGAGGGCTACAGATGGCCACACCAGCCCCCAGCAGGAATCTTGCGCCTTGTGACTCACGTGGGAGCTATTTTTGCCCTTGTGTCCACTGGCTTATACCTCCTTCACCCAAGAGGGGTTAGTTGCCTTTTTCATCCTCTTCTTCCACGTCTCTATGCCCCTCCTTCTCCTGTTTCTTTTCCTCCTCCTTCTTCTTCCTCCTCCCTTCTCCTCTTCTTTCTTCCCCCTTCTCCTTCCTTCCTCACCTGAACTACACATCTCCCTCACACTCTTATACTCTCGACAACACTCCTGTCCTCCTGTCAACTCTCCAACACTCTAACAATCCTGCCACCCCTGCTACACGCCTCCCACCCCTGCCACACCCCTGCTACACGCCCTCCCACCCCTGCCCTCCCACCCCTGCTACGCCCTCCCACCCCTGCTACACGCCCTCCCACCCTGCTACACGCCCTCCCACCCCTGCTACATGCCCTCCCACCTGCCACGCCTGCACACGCCCTCCCACACACGCCTCCCACCCTGCTACACGCCTCCCACCCCTGCTACACGCCCTCCCACCCCTGCTACACGCCCTCCCACCCCTGACAAAGGCCTCCCACCACCCACACCCCAACTCTGGTACTCAGCTTTAAGGCGGCGTGAAGTAGCTAGTGGCGCGGATGTCAGCTGGTAGTTGGAGATGGTTCAGCTGAGGGAGGAAACTGTTCGACCTAACCTAACCTAATATATTCTAATATGACCGTACATGATCAAATCTAATGCGGTACACGGGGGTGGTCGTCCTCCAACACGGTACACAGGGGTGGTCGTCCTCCAACACGGTACACAGGGGTGGTCGTCCTCCAACACGGTACACGGGGGTGGTCGTCGCCGCTTCGCCCAGATGCAACTATCGCTTCAATTTTGGTTAGGTTTGTTTACATGGCAACACAGTAGTGGGTGCGGACCCATTTCCTGCTCTCTTCCTCTCTATCAATCTCTTTTTCCTGCAATTATTTCCATTTTTTCTATATAATTACTTTAACCTCTCTTACTTCCTTATTCATTACTGACTCACAGCTGACTCACTGACTCACCGCGAAGATTTAAAGAAACCTAGCGAGTAAAGTGCTTCATGGAGTAGGTGCATCAGATATGGTATGTTACTTTACTGTAATATTATTTACGTTTGACTTATAGTAACACAGGAGTATGTAAATGATGGTGTTTGTTGTTTTGTGTCGTGTGAGTGTAGGCGCCCAGATATTCCTTTGTCTCTCTCTTTTATAATTAGTTTATTTTATGTGTTATCTAAACCTTTTCTGGTTGTTTTGGTGGCAGTTACTTTGGTGTGGTTGGTCGACGAGAGAGTGTATTTGTTTTATCAATGATTAGTGTTGGTGTTGTTTATGTCACAGTGTAGGAGTGGGTGAAGGAGTCAGTATTGTTCTGAAGAAGGTAAATGTTCTCAAGAAACGTACTACTACTACTACCAATAATAATAATAATAATGATAATAATAATAATAATAATAATAATAATAATAATAATAATAATAATAATAATAATAATAATAATGATGATGATGATAATAATAATAATAATAATAATAATAATAATAATAATAATAATAATAATAAATAATAATAATAATAATAATAATAATAATAATAATAATAATAATAATAATAATAATAATAATAATAATAATAATAATAATAATAATAGTAATAATAATAATAGTAATAATAATAATAATAATAATAATAATAATAATAATAATAATAATAATAATAATAATAATAATAATAATAATAATAATGATAATAATAATAATAATAATAATAATAATAATAATAATAATAATAGTAATAATAATAATAATAATAATAATAATAATAATAATAATAATAATAATAATAATAATAATAATAATAATAATAATAATAATAATAATAATAATAATAATAATAATAATAATAATAATAATAATAATAATAATAATACACACCAACTCCACCACCGGTACCACACACCAATTTCTCACTTCCAGGAAAGAAGTTAACACAACATAACTCACTTGATTGTGTTATTAAAGTCGTGTTTGTAATGTGTCATTATGTGAAGGTATATCAAGGAGCTTATTATCGAAACACGCACATGGCCTTTTTTTTTTTAGCTAACTGTAAGATGTATGTGCAATGTAATAATTTCATTCAGATTTTCTCTGGATTAGCCTAGTTGCAACTCCTTATTCAATTTTAATCACTTGTGAACGTAATTGAATTATCTCAGTTGAATACAATATTATTAATCGTAAGTCTAAAGATTTTTAATATAATATTCCAATTGTATTTGTAAATAATTTTAAGTTTATTTGCGTTTTTATAAAGCCATTCGAAAAATAGAAGTGTTGGTCACTGGGCGCATACAGTTGGCGCAGGCGCATCACCAGACTGTGTGGCGAAAGACCTCCAAACACAACCATTAATTTTATCGATATTTGAACGTGTAGTTACGCTGTGTGCTGTGTAACAGATGGATATAACACACGAAGTCCATTAAAAGCGAAGAATAGTAGTGATTGCTTAAAAAAAAACAGGTAATTGGAATATATTTACTTGTTTCACCTCATACTGTGACCATTGTTTACGTGAGCCAGCCCGTGTGATGCTAACAAGACGACCTGTGTGGGTGATGGAGGTCATGTGTGTGTGTTATCTGCTCCACACATCTGCCAACACGTGTGAGGTACCTTAGTTACTTGTGTGTTTACTTCAGGAGTTCAGCGTGGAAGCTACAACACGTTAAGGAAGATTTAAAAAAAAATCCTTCAAGTTTGTCAATGAATCAAAGTTAATACTTGACGATCCTTAAGCTTGATCTATATTATGATTTATGTTTGGTTACAGGGACATATTAATTACATTGTGAGTTGTAGTTGAAGATTATACACAGATTTTTGCAGACAAATGGAGGTGTTTGAAGTTAGTTCACCTTTAAACTTCAGGTATGATTATTAGTTGTAATTATTTACTTATAGGAAAGATTGTCTCTATCATGAAAACCGACTAGACTTTATTCTTGGCGCTGTTGTTGCATTCATTACATTGTTTAGCGGAGTCGTGTTACCGTGGTATCCTCTCAACGCCCCAGTCACTGCAGCTGTTGTCATGATGTTTCATCCATTTCTGGCAGCCAGTGTCAATAGGGCAATATAGCAGCCATATTACTTAAATGTGAGTGTGTTTATTTAGTATTTAGATATATTAGCAATAGGCTTTAAGACACGATTAGTGCTTTGCTTGGGAATGTAGGTAAATTTTGACTTATTTACCAGTGAAATTATAAGTTTTTATTTCCAATGTAATAATTTCATGTATTTTGTTAGATTGGGTTATTTAGATGGATTATGCTCATGAATAGTCCATATTGCTTACTTTAATAACTTTAGATACCATAATGTTAGACTGAATCACGTAAGTTAGCTAAATTAAACTTCATGGATAAGCTGTATTGCCAGTCCAGTTCACTGTCGTCATCTCAGACCGTTCGTGGTAACTGTAAATTATTGTAGTTGTAATAGGAGAGGAGGGAGGTAGGTATGGGAACCGCTTCACGAACGGTAGTGTTTTTAACTTGTTCTGCTTGAAGCTGTGACCTGTGCGGTGATTTATTATTATCTCAAACTGCTGGGCTTCAGGGGTCACGATGCACAATGACTCCCCAGATAGTATTTGTCACTGGATATTGGATAATGTCTCAGTATAAGGTTGGCTATTTTAGACTGAATTATGCTAGTTTACCTCGTGTTTGAATTGTTTTGATTAGGTAACAGTGGTGTGATGTTGCTAGGTTAGGTTAAATTACCTGGTCGTAGGTTTGATTTGGCTAGGTTAGATTAAATAGCCAAGAGTTAAGCAAGATTAGATTTGAATATTCGTCTTTGCTTTGATTAAAACAGGTGATGTACCTGGGCTAGCTATGGGTTACCCGGTACATAAATTAAGTCAGACCTCCGTACAAATGTCTGCGGGCGATGCCAAAGTTTTTCAGGGGAATTAGGAACCAAACGGACTGTGAAGAGCTACAGAAAGATCTCTTGCCAGTTTCAAGAGTAGTCGACGGAATTTAACAAACGTGACTGACCGACCAGGCAGACAAAAGTAAGAAAGGTTAGGTTAGGTTAGGTTAGGTTAGGTTTTGATAGATTATGTTACATTAGCCACCAAGAAGGATAGTTATTCCCTGATATACTGTACAATACCTTACGGAACATTATCTACCACAGAAAACTGTCCCAGGAACTGCTTTGTTTTAAAGGGAGACGTTGTTAACTCAATGACGTGCAGTTGACAACACGTTCTCAATGAAACTGATGAAGATGACTGAAAAAATTATACGGTGGGATTCAGAGAGTGATTAAGGTGAAGCAGCTCGCCAGAATGATTCAGAACGTCTCAGGTGTAAAATGCCGTCTTATAAGGAATGACAAATTCGGTGCAGCAGAGTTCAGTACCGTAACTACCGTCTTTTATGTACGTTTTAATATAGAGCAAAATACAACATGATTAGGGTAAACTTGGTTAGGTTAGGTTAGCCTGGAGCTTCTCCCAGTATCCTGCCATAATCTGAAAAACCCAACAAAGTATTAGGATTTAATTAAACTTAAGCTGATGGGATTGTGTTCACTTGATTATACTGAATATGGGATTTTGTTAATGATTTACCTCGTGGGATTTTGTGTTAGAGTCAAGGATGGGAGTGGGGCAGGTGGTCTGAATGAGTCTTTGGTGTAAAATTAATAAGTCTTACCATTAATTAAACGCGTTATCTAGATCGACTGTAATTAAATAACTTTGGATAGGTTAGATTAATAATTCATATTGTTGTCTTTACGTTACTAAACAATAAAACCAAAATTAATAAACAGAACATTGAATATTTCTCTCATACAGTGAACGTGTTTTTCAGTATTTTTTTATTATTTTTTTTTTATTGTG